>NW_021636357.1:0-280581 GCF_004799145.2 Neltuma alba
AATGCTTCCTACAGAGCCACACAAGTTGACTCTTACCGAGTCCCACATGGACCGCGGTTGCGTCTTGTGGATCGTTAATTACGTCCCAGTCAGGTTATAACTTGAGGACCTTGACCTTGAATTCCGCATCCCGTTTCCCACAATAGAGCCTCCTGTAACTTCTTTCCCTTTTCGGCTTCAAGCCTTCTATAATTAACAGCTGCAACGACCAATTGGTTTCTCAAACTCACCGGAGGTAGTATTAAGCCAGTTTTTTATATATACTCGACTGTGTGCACATGTTGTATTTATGTTTTTCCCCCAAAATGTGTGAATATTTTAGATGTCAAATTTCTTAGTACGTACTAAATCCGGTTTTTAACATGAGAGTTAGTTAACTAATTTTAGTATATTAAGAAAATTAGTATAATTAGTTATTTGTAATAAATAGATGTTGTTTTTCCTAAAATATTCATACTAACAAATGTATTGGCTAAAAACTATCATTATTACAAGAATTACCTTAAAAAAATAGATAAATGATAAAGTGAATTGATGTCTTATATTTAAGATCAAAATAAAAAACTAAACGGATTTTTATATTAAGAGTCAGGGCACTATTATGGATGACACAAATGAATGCTAAGAGCAGACAATAGCCAGTTATCAAAGTAAAAACTGGGTATTAGCTAATTAAATTTGATGGGTATACATGTAAGCCGAAAACAAAATTATTATTATATTTCTTTTAGCCCATATTCTCAAGGAAGTATGAATATTTCTAGCTTACTTTTTATTTTAACTAATTTTAACTAATTTAGTTATTTAAAGTTTATATGTAGGATGGGAGGGAGTACCGTTATAAGAGGTGTGAAGGGACGTTAAATCAAGCAGGATCGCAGAGTGGGCCCTGTGATTAAGGCGGAAGAGGTATATAGTGACGCGTAAACACGAACATACAAGGCCGAAAAGGTTAATTAACTAAGCTCAGGCGTGACGACATGTAAGTTAAGCAAGGGCAGACACGAAGGCTCACGAGTGACGAAATTGTGGAGCCAAAGTATTGTCACGTGTCAAAATGCATGAAAAAGACAGAGATAAGAGGAGGGGGGATTTGAAATGTCACCTGCGTGATAACTTGACGATGAAGGTGATAGTGGGTGTAGCTTGTGAGAGAAGAATAAGTAATAGGAAGATAATTTTGGATGGGGAGGGTGTGAAATAAAGAAAGATCCACACGCAAACAGCCCGGGGAATCGAGTCGAGTGTGAAAGGGATCAAGGGAAGAAGGTTGGGAACAAAAGGAAGGTGAAGGGGGCCGGGGGAGGAGGGAAGCCCCAAGCGCAGCGAGAAAGGCGTTGGTTGCGTCTGGGAATAGGACCCACTCTGGAGCGATGAGAGCCGCACCATAGGGTCAATAAGGCGCCCCCCAAGTCAACCAAGCGGTTTTATTTCCTTTCATGCACGCTTTCCAGCCCCGGCTCCATTTAACCTGTTCCTTTCATGCCTATTGCGTGGAGCTCTGACTCTAATATAAGAATTTGTTTGATTTTTATTTTAGTTCTTAATATACTACTCCTCCGGTTTTTATTATAAGACCCAATTTGACTTTTATTTGGTCCTAATTATAGACCCAATCCATTTTGTCTCTTATATTTATATATTTTTTTTCCAAGATAATCCTTCTAATAATGATAGTTTTAGCCAATATACTTAATTAGCAAGGATATTTTAGGAATGACAACACTTATTTATTATAAATAACCAACTTAACTTACTTCCTTAATCTCCTCAAATAAGTCAATTGGGTCTTATAATTAGGACCGGAGGAGTATTAAAAATTCAGTCTATCTTGTTTCTCATATTTATTTTTTTTTAAGATAGTTCTTATAGTAATGATAGTTATAACTAATACACTTGATTAACAGGGATATTTTGAGAGAGAGACAACACTTATTTATTATAATAACTAATTTAACTGGTTTTTTTAAATTAGTTAATTGATTATTATTTAAATAGCGTAGTACTAATTTTCTCTTTTGTTTGGTATGAAAAAACAGACGCGGTTGCCTTTTTGCGTAATCGGACTGATTACAACCTACGAGGCACCCTACTTTCTGAGTGAATTAAAATTGAGGTTTATTCATTTTTAAGTAAGCAGGTATATGGATCCGACACGTTGTATATGGATCCGAAAGGAACGTGTCGGTAACAAGTGAATGTAAAGTGCTGATCAATTTCGGTATAAAAACGAAATGACTCGCCGGAAAAAGACCGGGAGGGTAGCAATCAAGTAGCAAGATCACGAAAAATGAAGCGGAGATCACATAAGATCATCATAAGTCTCAAAGTATCACTTCTGATTTTTAATATAAGAGTTAGTTAACTAATTTGAGTATATTACAAAAATTAGTTATATTAGTTATTTGTAATAAATAGATATTATTTTTCCTAAAATATTCCTATTAATCAAATGTATTAATTAGAATTATCATTAATACTACCTCCGGTCCTTGATATAAGACCTTGTTTGACTTTTATTTTGATCATAAATATAACATCTCAATCCATTTTGTCTCTTGTATTTATACATTTTTTTTCCAAAGTATCCTTTGAACAATGATAATTCTAACCAATACACTTGATTAGTAAAGATATTTTAGAAAAGACAACACCTATTTGTTACAAATAACTAATTTAACTTTTTTGTAATATCCTCAAATTCGTTAACTAACTCTTATAATTAAGACCGGAGATAGTACAACAACTTTTTAAAGAAAATAGATAGATATTAGAGATAGAGCCGATTGTGACCTTACACTCATGACTAAAATAAAAATATTGAATAATAGAGGCAGTAGACTACTCCAACATTAATGAGGACGCGTATTTAATATTCATGTCACGTGTGATTACCTAAGCAAGTTTGTTGTGTTTGCTCCTCTAGAAACATCAACACACCAAAGGCTACGTGCTGTGAAAAGTCTCACAAACCGAGTGGAAGGGAACGGATGATAAATGTGAAAAAAGGCAAGCGGGTCAATACAAACCACCCCAGCGCTTGCGTAATCCGCGTTATCATATTTCAGACTTTAACGACATTACTGTCTTTACACAGCCCACTCTCATTTATCAATGTTATTAATTTTCGTAGGATTCGTCATCAGTGTGGTAGTTTAATTAGATAAGGCATTCTAATTTTTATCATTAATTAGACGCTCACATTTAACTAATTATTTTCTGGCTCTCAGATTGAACACTTATTTAGAATATGTAGTATATGTATATGACCTGTTCATCAGTCCAAAAAAAAAAGAAAAGAAAAGAAAAGAAAACGGGCTTTTAATTTATAGTTAATAGCCTACGCCACGCACAAATACACCTTACGTATGTGTATACGCATGTTGAGTTTACAAGATAACTAAGCATTACAAATATAATATAATGTCAGTTATGTATGAATATTTGCGTACGCGGCTCTGATAGTGGCCCAATTCGTTACGTTTAATTTAATTGCCTTATTAAGGAGGGATTAACATAAAGAGAAGTCAAATTAATGGGGTCTGGTCAATGTCCGCCACGGAATGCCGTTGTTACGGCTCATCAGGATATAGTTTTTTAAATCCAAAGTCAAAAAAAAAACGAGAATTTAATTTATAAGTAATACTATTAATATCATGTCGAACCTAGCATATCCCGAGCCCACGGGGATGAAAGTGGAAACAAAGTGTTGTTTAGTGAGGATATATGCCAAGTCAACTGCAAATGATGATTCAATTGGAATGCGCCGGCAAGAGTCCCAAAGAGGCGGCATCAACAAGGAACGCCCATTGCATGTTACCACCTGTCAGGACATTTGTAAATGTAAGTCGCTGATATCTTATTTAATGCTTTTCCTGTTCTTAACATAAAACTTATTTAACTAATTTGATTAGATTAGAAAAGTTAGGTAAGTTAGTTAATTATAAAAAATATGACACGTTTTTTCTAAAATATCATAATTATTTTTCTTAATACCCCATCTTTCTCTTCTACTTAATTATGGTTGAGGGAGTATCCATAGGGGTAATTTAGAAAAAATTGATAAATATGAAAAATAGATCTTATATTTATGACCAAAACCAACTCAATAATTAGATCCTATATTAAAGACCAGAAGAGTACTTTTTTTTAATTTTGCATTTTTTGACAACAATTTAATATTTCTTTAATACGTGAGAAACCCTCATTACAAATGATTACTAATAAGAATCACAGCGGCACTATGCAATAGGCGCAAATACGGCATTTTCCAACCACGTAACCATAAAAAGTAAGGGTCGAGAAATACATTAAAAACTAATCGGAATATTAAATGAAGGATAAACTTATATGTTCATATCAAACTTTTCTTCTTCTTTTTTTCCCCGTGCGAGAGAAGTAATAATAATAATATACCCGTGACATATATGGCCTCATTTGTTAGTCTCTTACAGATCGAGAAATACTTGCATACTCCCAGAGTACCAACTCATCCCAACTTTGTCCAATAAAAATGCTCCTGCACAATAAATTTGAATCCAACGTGTTAGCCAACTCACTTATATTAATTTGTTGTTTTAAAAAAATAAAAATACTTTTGTTTTTGAATTTCCCGTACTGCCCTCTCTCCTACGTCTCACTCCATCGCTTCATCTCTTTGGTCTCTTCGTTCCGTCACCAAACTCTCTCCCTTCCTCCCTTCATCTCCCCATTTTCTACCTTGTCTCTCCTCTCCTCTCCTCTCCTCTCTACCGAGACACAATAGAAGCTACGGCTCCTTTAGAAGAAGCCTAATCATAGTTTTTGTCTCTTTCAACTATGGTCTCTTTCGATGGAGAAGATGATGAATAGTAGCAGCGGCCTTCCAAACGCAAGTCAGATCAATCCACTCTCCTCTCCACTGGCCTATCTGCATCGCTTCCCAAACTCGTCTTCCCTCTTATCACATACTTGTCCTCTGGCTCAGCTTTCCTCCTCTTTGGTTCTCGTCGCCATCTCGCGTCCTCATCGGCTCCCTTATCATCTAGGATGAGGATGATGAATTAAATGCTCAAATGATCCCTAATGCTCCCAAGCCGCCTCCAAACTAGTCGTACCTCATAGCTCCTAATTTAAAGGCGTTCAGCTCCTCCCTTCCGTCGGCGTTCTCTTTTTCTCGACGAAGGGAGGAGGGGGAAGGGTTTGGAGACGCAAGCGGGAGGCAGGGGAGAGGGACTGAGAAGGGGGAAGAGGAAAGAGGGCACTAAGGGAAACTGCAAAACAAGCATTTTTTTTAAAACAACAAATTAATATAAATGAATAGGCTGACATGTAGAGTGAAATGAATTGAGCTGGAGCATTTTTAGTGGACAGGGTTGGGATGAGTTGGTACTCTGGGAGCATGTAAGTACTAGACAGATCACAAATGCCTTGGCAAGAATTTCTCCTTCAATTTAATGTCGTCAGATATTGTACGGACGACACGAGGTAGAATACAATTTTTTTTTTAATTTGATACGAAACGCACCCCCGCAGATACAACTCCGACTCTTAACAAGACTCATTTTATAATACAGTTTGTATTAAAAAATTAGTTTTATATTTAAGAATGACGGAGTAAATATGTTAACCGCTAAATCCAAAGCCTCTTTTAAACACAACTTTGTTGTTAAAAACATCTTGCCATTAATCAAGATAAAGAACGTGCTATATTAGTACTTAATATAAAAACTAATTTTATATTTAATTTAGTTTTAAATATAAAAATTTAATTTATTTTTTATAATATAGTCATTATAGTAATTGTACATATTAAATGTTTAATTAAATATTAGTTTTAGCCAATACACATGATTAGTAAGGATATTTTATAAAAGACAATATCTATTTATTACAAATAATTAATTTAACAAATATTTTTAATCTATTCAAATTAGTGAATTAGTTTTTATATAAAAAATGAGAGGTAATAATATATAGCATAGTAGTGATTTTGTTGGAAACAAAAGACTGGCGATTTAATTTTTGGTCCACTAATAAATTTCTGATATAAAAAAATTGAAATTACTAAATTTAATATTAGATTTGGTTCTCAGACTTTAATAGGTTTTGATAACATTTAATAACAACATATTTTTATTGAAATTCCTTACTTGAAATTAAGTGATTTCAAGATTATTTTTGTAGGATTCTCCTAAAATTTTAGGTCCCTTTGTCTTCTCCCAACTGACATTTATTCTTTTTTATTTTTTTTATTTTTTAACACCAGCAATTGACACTTATTCAACCACAGAGAACTTCCCACTTGATGAACGTCTTGGGCGTAGAGGGTGACCCGTTCATGCTTTCATTAAAAAAATGCGCATATATAAGGTTTGTGAAAGGGTGATTATCATCAATGATATTTTTTTTCTTATTTAAGTAATTAGAGTACTATTATTATTAATTCTTTTTACAGTCATTACTCTGCGAATAATGTGAACCTAGGGACATAATTAACGATAGAAAATTAGAGGATAGTGTTGGGCCTAAAGTTTCATTAGCACAAAAAAATGAAAAGGGCTAAATCTTCCAAATCCTGGGTCAATCCACCCCAAAACTTAACGTGTCAGGACATTTTCCGCTTTCTCGGGGTAATTTGAGATTATGAGTTGGGATCTCATGATAAAAAGCCCATATGGATTTTCAACGGACAGGTCGCATAAAGCGGAGGGAGTATTTTCTGAAAAATTCAATTGATCCCTCCCATGAGAAACTTCACAAAATTTCATTAAAAAAATTATAAATTATTGTATCTAATGTGAGAAATAAGAAGGGACGGGGGGAAGCAGCTTGGTTAGACCCATCTTATGGTGTGGAGGCGAACTGTTTGGCACAAACAATCCCCCAATCAAAATGTGGCGGTGGGGGAATGATTTCTTTTGTATATATAGTATTGCACCTGGACGATCGTTAGCACCAATGACCGCATAGCGCAGTGGATTAGCGCGTTTGACTTCGGATCAAAAGGTCGTGGGTTCGACTCCCACTGTGGTCGGTCGCCTTCTGTCATCCTGTTTTATGAATTTACATTGATGTCGTCCGAACAGCCTCAAATCTGTTTTTCTTTTTTGACCAGAAACCTCGAATCTGTTTTTTTTTTGACCGGTAACCTCGAATCTGTTTAGGACTCGTACATCCCGCGATTTTTTATTTCCAGGTAATGAAACAATCAAAACAAAGCAATGAAACATTATCTCTTGAGTGCTTACAAAAAAAAAAAAAAAGAAGGTTCCAGCACATATTGAACAATTAATTTACATAGAACCGAACCAGTAATATGCCGGAACAGCAGTAGTTTTTTTGATGAGTTCGGATTGGTCTCAATTAAAATCACGTCTTAGACAGTACAAATGAAAAAATACCCTCCATAATATTCATTCATATATTATCATGTATACCTAACTTAAATGTTTTAATACTGTATATTTACAAATTATTTTATATTATCTTCAGTCCTAATTATAAGACACCGTTTAGAGTTTATAAATATTATAAATTATAATATCATAATTAGGACTAGAGGTAGTATTTTAGATAAACTGTCCAACTAAATTAATATAAGTTTTTATGATTAATTAATTAGAACTATCAATAAATCGTTAAATGTATATAATACTTGAAAAAAATGTATGTAATACTGAAAAACTAATCAAGAGACAAATAAAAATATAAAATAATTTAATTTATCCTTTTTAATGTTGTTTGCATATATTCTTCTATATTCGTGCATAAGATAAAAGGAAAGAATTCGTTTATCTTATTATGCAAAAAAGATCAATTATTTTTTATTTTTAAAATCACTTTTAAATTCTCATTCCATTTCATTCTATCTCGCAAATCATCTTGCCAGTGGAATTGGATCGCAAATTTCGCAGACTCGCGTTTGAGAGCAGAAAAAGGAGACTCGCAGATCACTGCCATGTTAAAATACATTTCTTGTTCTGCCCCCTCAAAGCAATTTTCAGTTTTCACCTCCAGCTTCTCAGCCTCCTCTCTCTAGATCAAGAACAGTAACTTCAACTTAACGCCTGGGTGAGGATCACGAACTCCCACCGATTGACCTTTTCAGTTTTACCCACTTTGCGATACGTAAATCCTTCTTTCTCACTTTCTTCCTGTCATTTTATTCTCTATTTTCATCGCCCAGGGGCTCTACAATCTGTATCCATTACAGGGGAGGTTGAGAAAATTCAAAATCATGAAACAACTGTACAAACAATCCAGCTTAAATCACAGGAGGGACGAAGAGATGCCGGGTTCGCAATCTTCCCCCTATTCTCCCAAAACTCTTAAACATCACAGATCACTTCCTAGATCCATCAACTACATCTTGAGAGAGCAAAGACTTCTCTTCATCTTAGTGGGTATTTTGATTGGCTCCACGTTCTTCATCCTCCAACCCACCCTCTCTCGGCTCCAGCCTTCCGAGCCACATCCCTCCCCCGTGTCATTCTCATCTGGATTCTCCCGGCGTGATCAGCTTCAGACTGCGTCTTACTTCTCTTATGGGGTGAAAGGCAAGGTGGGGAGAGTCCCGGCAGGTATCAGCGGCCGGCGATTGAGGATTGTGGTAACCGGTGGTGCGGGATTCGTGGGAAGTCATCTCGTGGATAAGCTTATTGGAAGGGGGAACGATGTGATTGTAATTGACAATTTCTTCACCGGTAGGAAGGAAAATCTGGTACACCTCCTTGGCAACCCGCGATTTGAGCTTATTCGTCATGACGTGGTTGAGCCAATTCTCTTGGAGGTGGATCAGATCTATCACTTGGCTTGCCCAGCATCACCTGTGCATTATAAGTACAATCCTATCAAGACCATCATATCCTCTCAGTTTTCTTATTATTGAGATTGCTTGATATATTCATACTTTAGCATTTGATGTTGGCTGGAATTTAATCTTAGTTTGTTTTGAGATTCTTAACTATATGTATACAAGACAAATGTGATGGGTACCCTTAATATGCTGGGCCTTGCAAAAAGAATTGGCGCGAGGTTTCTTCTTACCAGTACAAGTGAGGTTTATGGAGATCCACTGGAGCATCCCCAGAAAGAGACGTACTGGGGGAATGTAAATCCAATAGGTGAGGTGCTTGATCAGAATATCCCAGAAAATTCTTAATAATAGTAAGTATGCAACCATGTTGAAAAGCTATACGAAAATTGTAGGTGAGAGGAGTTGTTATGATGAAGGAAAACGCACTGCAGAAACCTTAGCCATGGATTATCATCGAGGTGCAGGCGTTGAGGTAACTTCAACATTTTATTCATCAGGGTCTATTGTAGGATAGCTAATTTAATGTCTATTATTGGCTAGGAAGTTTGAAAGCATCCATGCATTTCACGAAAAAGAGAGTCAGATTCTCCTTTCTTTCTTTTTTCTTTTTTTGAAGTACTCATTAACACTGTTATCGATTTTCTCAACAATCCTTTGCTTCTTAGATGGTTAATCTCCCAGGAATGTAAATCACAGGTTAGTTTTCAAGCATGCCACCGTGATCTTCCCTTGAGATTTTCAACCTGTTAAATTGGCACTCAAGTAGCCACTGTAGTCAATCAATGATCTAATCATTCCAAAATTCTGACGAGCCACTTTAATTCGTGCTCGGATGGCTAGGCTTCAAATTCTAATTCAGTAAACATGAGAGTGAGGCATGAATATACCTTGATGTTCTGAGATATCCTTGCATAACCCTTCCTTGCTTTTAATTTTATCTACTCCTCCTCGCCTTTCATTGCTCTCTACTCTATTTCAGAACTCCTTTTTTAAAACAAAACTCATTTATTCTTGATCATGGACTTAAAAGTGTTTCTTTCTGCATGTTATTTGGCAAATTGGAGACCTTTTTCGAACCCATAAATCAGAGGAACTGTACATCTCTGAGGATACCTACAATAAGTATACCTGAAGAAAATATTAATCTGTTGTTTACCCCTTATAGTTCCCATGACAGGTTTCTTGAGAATAAAAAGAAGCACCAGTTATGACCCAACTTAGAAAATCCTTGTCTTTTTCAGCCTTATTGATTGCTGGTATTTTATAATTTTTATTGAGATCCTTTCAACTCTGATTTATTTTTTGTGCATCTGGGATTTTCTTGACTTGCCCACTAATTTGCTAAACTACTTATTTTTTAAAGAAGTACTTATTTTGGTTTTTGGAGGTATTTGGACATGTAGGAGGGAAAACGTAAGCTCCTTTTGAATGGTAGTAGAAATACCTTTTCCCCTGCAGAAATTAAGCATAGAATTGAAGCTTCTAATTTGAACAGAAGCAGAAAATTATATCTTTGAAGATGAAAATACTTTCACTTAAAAGCACTAATTAGATCCCGACATATTCCCCTGCGATGTCTACTCAAATCTATATATATGCCATTTTCGGTACTTTGACACTAAAAAGCACTTCTATTTGAATAGCTGCTAAACATAGTAACATATTGGAGTGTTTTTTTAAAAACTTTCTTTCTCGCTTGACTTTTTGTGAAACTCCACTTAGAAACAAAAAGAGATTTGAAATAAGCAAAAACCCACAACCATCCCAAATGGGATCTCAGTTCAATGCAGAGTTTGATAGTTTGTAAATTCTTCGTACAGAGAAACATTGGTGTTAATCCAATATGATTGAATAATAAACTTACTGCGGTAGATTATCTAATTATATGCTATAGTCAGTCTTCCAAGACAAATTTCTGTAGAGACTGATCTTTGTCTCCCTGGTTTGTAGGTTCGTATAGCTCGAATTTTCAACACTTATGGGCCTCGTATGTGTTTAGATGATGGGCGTGTAGTTAGCAATTTTGTTGCACAGGTTTGACTCCCTTCTCATCTTTTCTCTGTTTGGTTTAAAATAATAAATAAAGAAACATGGATGGGGGTTTCAAGTACCTTTAATTCTTTCCCATCCTTCCAGGCCATTCGCAAACAACCTATGACAGTTTATGGTGATGGCAAACAAACCCGAAGCTTCCAATATGTCTCCGACTTGGTATGGCGCATATTATTTTGTTTTGAGACAATTTCTTTGGATCCTGTTTGTGCCAACTGCTGTCGCTTATGCCTACAATGGTTTTTGAAGCTCCTCTTTGGAGCTTGGAAAATTTATTGAAAGCTTTTTAATATAGCGCAAGTTTCTAGCTGGCAGAGTCAAGTGTTAAATGGACACTACATGTGAATTTTTATGTCATGACAAAAGTTGAAGTATAAAAATTATGAATTCCCGCTTCTGATGATGCTTAATTAGGATGCATGACCTGATTTTCTTGTGTGAAATTGCAACTCCTAAGACCACTTGTGCGCTAATACAGTATCTCTAGAGAAATAGTGTTTCGGAAGATCGAATGAAATGATTGGTCTTCACATATGGTTTAGGTAAGATGAATATGAAAATATGATGGCCTCCATTTGCTCTTTCAAGATGGAAATATATTGCATCGGATAGGTTCAAGTGAAAGAGACTGAGAACCTGTGCAGCATTGAAAATGATGCTATGATGAACTTAACTTGTATGCGATACACAGGTTGAAGGGCTTGTGGCTCTGATGGAAGGGGAACATGTGGGACCTTTCAACCTTGGTAACCCTGGGGAGTTCACCATGTTAGAGCTGGCTGAGGTATCTCATCTTTCTCTCTTATTTTCTTCTTTGCTTTGTTTTGTCATCTAATCATGCCTGTTCCTTATGTAGACGTTCAGATCAGATTTGGATGTGTATATTTTACACTTTTTCCTAAATGAATGGATATCCGTCCAAATCATGATATCCAAGATATCCATAGCGTATATTTTTCTTTTTCAGGGAGGGAGAGGGGGGTTGCAAAGATCAGAGATTTATGCTGACATCTGTCTTCTTGTCACGTTCTGTGTGTGTGTTTTATCATTATTAATTTTTAAATAAATACAATACGCAGGTTGTCAAAGAAACAATTGATTCAAGTGCTACAATTGAGTACAAACCTAATACAGCAGATGATCCACACATGAGGAAACCGGATATCAGCAAAGCAAAAGAACTTCTAAACTGGGAACCAAAAATCTCACTAAGAGAAGGGCTGCCTCTTATGGTCAACGATTTCCGAAATAGAATTTTGAATGAAGATGAAGGAAAAGGGTTATGAATGAAGAATTGATGATGAATAAGAAGGGATGAAACGAGGATGGAGGCAGACCTTGTATCTTTATGGTGAAGAGAGCTTCTGTCCTTCAACTTTTGCGTCTACGATTACCGCCATTAGAGCCAGAATGTTAACAACGGGTCCATTTACATATATGCTTGCTAAGCTCCCGATTGACTTGCTATGTTAAATTTTTGACAATTTTTTTTACCCGCACTTTTCTTGCCTGATGTATGGGTTAGATTTTTTAGTATCTATTTTAGTCTGGTATGGCCTGAATGAAAGTATTCTATAGAAATCGTGATGTGATTAGTCAGTTGAACAAAAACGGAATTGGCATTGCGGGTTGCTGGTAGTCACAGTATTCATCCTATGTAACAGATCCGAGTCTATTCCATTTTAGTTGGAGATTGCGTATTCTTTAAACTCGTGTTCGAGTATACTTCCAATAAAACTTTAAGTTTTATTTGTTACTAAAACTAGTTTCATTGATTCATGGGTCACCTTAAAATATTTTGCGGCACTCTTAAAAGTATTTTTTAGATGCATTAAATATCTTGTATCTTAAAATATTTTGTAGTTTATTCGACATCTTGAAATATTTTTTTCAAGTGCATTTAGTATCATAAAAACTATTTTATGGTGCTTGATATCTATTTATTTAATAGACCTTTTGAGAAGTTAACGACAAAGTTAAAATTACTCATGAAATAATACTTTAAAAGCACGGTTGCTTCTTAAAAAACTAATACTTTAAAAGTAAAATTATACCATAAAATATTTTAAAATATTAGATATATCTAAAAAATATTTTAGGGCGCGGAATGCAATGCATAGTAAAATATTTGAAAGTGCGTTTATAATTCAGGGTGGAGACGCACATTCCCGTTCAAAGGAAAGGTGGAAGCGGGGAAGGAAAGCTGGGAAGTTGGGTAGCAATGTAGCACCAGACTTGGCCCTTGTTGTAAAATGAGTCAGGTTCGATTTAATTGCAGTCTTTCAGCCCACACTTCTTGGATACTTTTACAGGCCCAGTTTCTGCTGCGGCCTTGGTGACCCAAAAATTTAAAAAAAAAAAAAGGAAAAAAGAAAAGCGACCCTGGACTGGAATAACATCCTCAGGAGGATTGAGGATTTCTGCTTCCATGATTATACATCCTCTTGTATTATTAAAGTGGATAGAGTGATGATAGTATTGGTATTGCAAGACCTCGTTCTGGTTAGTGAATTAGGCTCCCCCCAATTGAAAAAGAAAAGGTGATAGCATTTCATATTGTCAACCCAAAAGAGATGCCCTTCTATTTCTTTCTTTATGCTTTCGGTTCTGATGGTTATTCGGGATCACACCCACTACTTGGTTCTCCTGGACCACGCGTCAGAACTCTAGAGGAATCAAAACCCTATCTGCCTGTTGGAAAATGTAAATCAAATTTTCCTTCTAGTGTTTTAAAAACGGTTTTGTTACATTTACCCATGATTGACTCGATGTTACTATTTATTTTCCTGGTTCATAATCAAATATCAGCGTTGAAGAAAATTATATTAATATCTGCGGCTTTCTAAGGTTTCTTTTCCCGCAGCTGTTACATGGCTCGACGAAGGCCTAAATTTGAATTTTTTCCAATGAAAAAAGATAGTGTGTCTTGTGAAAGAAGCTCAAGAAGGACGCGACAAATAATCGTGAAAACAGGAAAAGGCTAGCCTGGGGTCATCAACTTAAGATGGGTCAGGCACGGGAAGGAAGAAGGAAAGCCATGGAAGCATCTGATTCCGCAAATTGTGAGGAGGACTTTCTTTTTTGTTAATGGAAGAGACGAAGAAAGTGGCTTTGCGTCTCATCCTCCCACAGCAAAGCAAAATTCGAAATGGTTTGCTAACTGGCAGCATTTGTTCCCTTAGAATCTCAATCATATTGCGTTTCCATTCTCTTTTACAATCCTTTCTTTATTTCTTTCTTTCTTTTCCTCATAATTATTATTATCATCATCATTAGGTTTAAGTCTCACTCTTCATGTGCAACCAGGATCGAACGTTTGTGCTAGTTTGATGCTTTTTAATTTCTCTGTGCTTTCAGAAAAGGTTTGCAAAAACAAAGAAAGCATTATTCTCAACTTCAAATGCCATTTTTAAAATTCAGACGATGTGTTAGATTTCTAATTGCTCAATTCAAAGTAACCAGAAAACGATACCTACTTTCGTTAATGATCTTTAAATAACTTTATTTAATCACTAACGTCAATTAGCATCACACTGCACTTAACATATTTGATTCAATGTCTTAATCTGATAAGTGCCCTCTGTCTTTAACAGAAAGTTACAGACGCATAGCTCTCAAGTGCTAGGTCTGAATTAAAACCTGCAGGGCATGCCCAACATGTCAGCAGGTTCACAGAGCACAAGCATTTTCACAGTGCTTTAGGTGTTCGTGCCCCCCCTTTTTTTTTTTTTGGTCACTTCGCTTCACTTGGAAGTAAATAATGCATATCACTGTCATATATATTATAATAACAATGTAGTTTCAAATTTTTAGGACAAAATCATTACAAAGGAAAAGACATGCTTCTGAGTTACAGTGAAGTTGAGAATCGAAGCTACAACAGAACTGTAGTCCTCTATACTTGTGAGACCTTAGAAACACCCTTAAAAAAGAGAGGCAGGGTCTAGACTGGTTGTTATATTATCTATTTGTGAATGGGGTCCCCAGAGAAATAGAAATGTGCCAGCGAGGCAGCAACTGTCTTAGGTGGTACACTATTACGACATACATCCAAACTGATTTGAATTTAAGTCTTCGTCCAAGAGAAACATGACTTCAACATTAGCCCTTTGATTCTTTCATCCATATTCATAGAACTGTAGAAAAACTTTAAGCGTTTCCTGCCCACATTATCTCATTCGAACCTTACACTCTCTTTAGCTCACCTCAGACAGCCCCAAGGAATTGAAGTTTAAAAGCAATCAGTGCCAACCTTTTTTGCTTTGCTCTTTAGTCTCTATATCTTCCTCTCTGTTTAATGCTGATTCTCTATACTAGTACCAATTCTTCTTCGTTATCACTATCCAAAGATGAAAGGCATAGAAATCTTCTGCGCTTCGCAAGCCTCAACAGCCATATGTGTTAGTACGGATGAAGCCTCCTCTTCCTCTTCTAAATCTGTTCAACTCGGTGGACGAGCCATCGACCGCCACAACCCCATCATCAGAGATTCAAGAAGAGCCCCGTGTGCTTCTCCTTCCTCCTCGCCTCTGCCACCAAAAGATCCAAAACCTCAGGAGCAACCCCAAAAGGCCAAGAAAAACTCATCTTCAAAGCCGAGGGACGAGAACAAGAGGAACTCAAGGAAGGGTCATGATCAGAGGAAGAAAAGTGCTGCGGCAAGGCTGACTGAACATATCACAAACAGTTACTCTTCGAAGCCACTTGAAAGTATAATTCGAAGAAGCTGGGTTAGGCCACCTCCAGATTTGATCACTCCTCCAGGTTCTTCCAGATATCTGCTTACTGAGACTTCCGTGTTGGATGGCTTGTCCAACTATGACCCAGTTTTGGCCTTGACTCCGTTTGATGATAACAACCAGAAGGCTCAACCTGTTCATCAGGATGAAACCAATCGTACTTCTAAACCCTCCACTTCTTCTCTCTCAAGACCTCCTTCCTCAGACAAGGTTAGTTATCTCCACAATGTATGCTCCGTGTTTAGGATTCTCCGTCGTAGCCGGCCGTCATATTGCAGGGTAATGATATACACAAACACCTCTGTGTGGATCTTTCTTGCAGGTAGTGGTATTGAGGGTTTCTCTGCACTGCAGAGGTTGTGAAGGAAAACTCAGGAAACATCTCTCCAGAATGGAAGGTCAGCTAGTCGTCAAGCTTCTCTTAAAACTTTCTTAGCCCCACGAGTTATTTTTGCATGGTGTCGAAATTTCTTTGCCATTAATAACATCATTCTCTTGATATTTGATAACCAAGAATTCACTCAAAATTCTTACGATTTTGGCAGGAGTTACGTCCTTCAACATAGATTTTGCAGCGAAAAAGGTGACAATAGTTGGAGACGTGACTCCATTGAGTGTATTGGCAAGTGTGTCGAAGGTGAAGAATGCACAGTTCTGGCCAGTACCCGCAACCCCAACAGCTGAAATTAGGAAATGAAATTAATAATTTATATTGTCGAAGAAAAAGAAATTTAGTAGAATATTGCGGTGGAGCAGTATGATTTTTAATGTGGATCAGGTAATGATTTAATTAGTGTAAATTGGAAGCGTTGGCAAGTGTGGTTGCCGATTTGGATCATGTAAACTGAAAAGCGCTGACGAGGTAGGAAAGTTGATGTAGCCGAGAAAATAGTGTCGTCCTAATGCTTTATTAGTGTCGGAGTTTGAATTGAATTTGCTTAATAATTTTGCTTTCCTTTTCGTTAATCCAATCCAAGCCACGCTTTCTGAAATGGATGGATGAATGATTGGATATTGCAATCTCAATCAAACATGCCTACTTTTCCACAATTATGATTATTTACGCCAACAATTACATCCAAATGTTCCTGTCGATCTCTAGCTACTTAAGAGTGGTCAGATGGAAATATATTTATTGTTATTCGTCCTTAGTTCGACATTAATACCGACATCCTTTCAGATATCATGTTCTGTTTACTTATTGTGAAACAAGAGACCTTGCACTTTCGCTTCCGGCTCCCAATTTTTCAACCTTCCATTAAAGGTCGAACAAATAACTAAGCTAGGCAGAACGTCCCCAAAAAAAAAAAAAAGGTTGGAAGCTGACTCTATTTCCTGAAGTCTCAACGATGTTCTAAACTGGGCATGTTAATTTTTTTATTGTGATATAGTTTTAGTATTTTTTGACAAGTAAAATTTTATGATTTTCTTGGGGCAGATACTATCAGTATTTTATTTATTAAAAGACTTCTATTAAGGACATTTTTATCGTTTAATTAGGAAATCTACTGAGATTAGATTTTTATGTACACTCACAAGACAACCAGGATTAAAGATAAAAAGGCAGTAGAGAATTCAAGGCTTCAATCAAGTCATATTTTCGTTTTATTTTCTCACTTACATCCACATATTTAAATACTCGCCGTCTTCTCAGTTTTTCTCCGGCAATCTTCTATTTCCAGGTTTCTGTTGACCTAGCACCATCCAATCCCTCTTTCACAATTAATGCATCCCTCTTCCTCACCGCTCGGCTTCCTTTTTTCATTAACGACATCTTCCTCCTCCCTGCAACTGCACCAAGAACCACCATTCCACTATTTCTCTCAACCAGATCGCCACCTGAACAGCAGAAGTACCTGTGGTGAAGTTCGTTGCAAGGGGTGCGAGGAGAAGTACCAGGTTGAGTACGATTTGTCGACCAAGTTATCAGTGGACTGAGACAAAGGGCCGTAGAACCGAAAAAGGGGCGCAATCCTGAGAATTTAGACTGGAAGCTTTGTGGTTCTAGCAAATGCGTTGAACCTCTTATTGCCAAGAAGAAATCCACCAATTGGATGTTTTTGTTGCAACTACAAATGATTGGGTATTGCAATATCACTCATCTCAGGTACTTTTGCAAGTGTGTCAACTTTCACAGGGTCGCAGCCAAAGATTGCTTTATTCCACTTGCATGGATTTACAACGGCAATCAGATACAAATGCTTATGTTCTTTAAGGCCTTTTCTTTTATTCAATCTTCGCCCCATGATATCTCCAAAAGAATTTTTCTTCAACAACACCATTCATGTTGTATGTAATTATAAAATACACTTTACAATGCAAAGAAACTAGCAAATTTCAACCAAAAGAAAAGGTTCTCGTCATGTTTTTCTCCAGCAGCCCAATACCATCCATCCATTACTCGAACTACATTGTATGTCTTACGTACAATTCAATGGAGTAAGCATTTCCAGAATTTGCATATTCCTACTTAACCAGGAATATAATCCCATTATCATCTCAAAAAAGCATAGCAAGTGGGGATCAAATCAATGCATGCATGCTCTGCTGACAAGATCCATGTTATAGAACGTAGGAAGCATAAGGGATAATCTAAAGACTAACATGATGTAATAGATGTGTTTCATCCTTTCAAAATTAAAAAGGTTTCACTGACGACCCCCACCCCGCTCCCCAAGTCCTAACAATTCCGAATCTACCAAAGAGAACGAAAGCAGTAATTCTCAAACCCCGTTAGAGGGCTAACAGATGCTCTATATTATCAATGGGGTCGGTATCCATCATCCAAATCATTTGACCAGACAAGAGGAAAGAGTCGCAAGAGAAATCAAAATTCCCATTTAAAAGCGAAAAAACAAAAAGAGAAAGACTAAGGACAACCTTTTTATTAACACGGTCATTGTTATGTAGGGAAAAAATTCAGTAAGCCATGTTGCTCAGCTCCTTGTTCCAGCCCCCTCCCTCTCAAACTTCTGCGAGAAAAACTTGGTTGCGAACATATTGTCCTCAAGATACTCCTTGTAAGGGTGATTCTTTGGGACGAGCCTCCGGAACTTTTCAAACTGTTTCTCCGCTTCATCTTTCTTTTTCAGCAGGGTATATATGATACCCTGACATAAGTACGGCCTGAAATCTCTTGGTTCTTCCTTGACAAGTGCCTGATAGGACTTCAGCGCATCAGTAAAGGACCCCTCCATGACTTTAATCTGCGCAAGTAATAGCTTCAAGTCTCTGACATCTGAGTTCCTCTTTTCCTTTTTGCAAAACTCCACTGCTTTTTCAACCCTTTTCACCAAGTCGTTCAATGGCTCATTTGATTCGGAAGTAGCCATTGCAAGGCCATGATAAGCTTCAAAACGGTAGGGATCTTTATTCAGAATGTCTTCGAACCCACGTTTGGCCAATTGGTAGTCACCATTATAGATATACATATGAGCTTTCATAAGCGGCCACTCAAAGTCCTGGGGTTCAAGTTCAATCAGACGGTCAAGGACCTGAATAGCCTGTCCAATTTTATTCGCTCTGATTTTAAGCTCCAAGAAAGACCGAAGAGCTTCGACGTTATTAGGGTTATCCAGCAATTGCTCTACAACAGGTCTCTCCTTTTCATCAAACCAAAGTTTATCCATCGACTCTTGGGCGGACTCCACCGTGGGCGACGAAACCGGAGCTGCAATAACAGGCATATTCTGAAAACGCATGAAGGAAAATGCAGACGCGGCTATAATGATGCAAACAGTTTCGACAACGGGCGACAACAGAGGATTTAGGGTTCGGAGCAGACGGGTCAGAATGGGTCCGGGCTTATGAAATGAGGGATCGCTGGAGGAGGATGAGCACGACGATGGGGAAGAGGCTCTGAGAGGCGATAAGCGGAAGGATGAAGAAGGACATTGGAGGGGCGAAGCCGGGGGTGGTAGTGATCTGAAGGAGACCGAGGAAAAGGGGCTTGGAAAGGACAGGCGGTGGTGACTAGTTGATATGTGCAACGGTTGGCCACAGTGGTGCAATTTAGAGAGAGACTCCATAGTGTGAGGTCTCTGTGAGAGAGAAGGAGGGAGAAGAAGCGAAGATAGGGGATCGGGAGGTAGCCTAAAACCCTGATTTCAGACAGCAAATGGTAATTGATGGAAAGGAGAGGGGTAATCGATTGCTCTCACCCTGGTTTGAGGGATGAATGTAGCAACGATGTCGTTTCGTCTCCTCTATGGCTTTTCCTTCGTTCCACCGCTTTTGAGTTGCCCAAAAAAAAAAAACTACTTCCGTTTTTAGTATAAAAAATAATTAACTCATTTAAGTAAAGTAAAAAAATTAGTTAAATTAGTTATTTATAATAAATATGTATTGTCTTTCTTAAAATATTTTTGTTAATCAAATATATTGATTAGAATTATCATTATTATAAAGACTATTTTAGGAAAAAAATAAATATGAGAGATAAAATAAATTAAAATTTTATATTTATGATCAAAATAAAAATTAAACAAGATGTTATATTAAGTACTACCTCATACCCTTAATATAAGATCTTGTTTAACTTTTATTTTAATCCTAAATATAAGATCCAAATCCACCTTATCTTTTATATTTATTTATTTATTCTTAATGTAGTCTTTTTAACAATGGTAGTCCTAACTAGTATACTTCATTAGCAGGGATATTTTAGGAAAGACAACAGCTATTTATTATAAATAACTAATTTAATTTCTTTTGTTAATCTTCTCAAATTAGTCAACTAACTCTTATAATTAAAACCGGAGGTAGTAAAACAAAATACAGAGGAATGGGGTGTTTGGATTAAACCAAACCATTGTTTGGAAAATAACTTATGAAGAATAGATTTTTTTTAAGAATAAATTTTGTAAAAAAGTGATTCTGATAAAGTGAAAGTGTTTGGATAGTTGTTATCAGAAACACTTTTTATATATGCAAATTACTAAAAAGGGCACAAATTAATATGATAATTACATAAAAGATAGATTTTATAATATATTTTAATTTGAAGGAACAAAATTGTTAATAATAAAATTTTTACCAACATAATTAATAATATATAAGATAATATAATTAGTAAATAATTAATATGTGCATATATATTTATAAATTATAAGATTAAATATATTTATAAAAAAATAATTAAGAGATGTTAAAGTCATATTACCATTGAGATCTACTGTAACAGTTACAATCATACTTTCCGATTTGAGTTAGAAGCAGAATATATTCACTTGTGTTTGAAACCATGGTTTTGAATAAAAACCGTGATTTGCTGATTTCTTTCCTGTTTAGCGAATTCATGGTTTCGGTCCCAAAATTATGGTCTTAGCCATTTGCTAAACAGACCCGATGTTATTAGTCAGGCATTGTGAAAAGGAGATGAGAACGGTAGTGCAGTGAAACTGACTTTTTTCTCATACACATGTTGAGGTCGAAAAGCATGTCACTCCGTTGTTCTAAGATTGGCAAAGAAAAACTGGCAAAAAAGTTATAAAAAAATATTCTACGAGAAATTAATCAGTTCGACCTCTTTTTTATTTTTCGAGAGACATTTCATAAAAGCCAAAGTAATGCGTTATCAGTGAACCTCAATAAAATGAATTGAATATAAGAAAAATGAAAACATCTTTTTTTTATTTCATAAAGGATGAGATGCGAATGAGAGGGTCCAGCGAAGGGAACGAATTCAGTATGTACTTAATTTTATTATTACTTAAAAAAATAATTATGATATATTTGTGATAGTTTTTATACCAGGAATTATTATGATATACAAATAGTGGGCCCGGATTTTTTGGGCAACCGAAGGAGGATGCTTGAGTTGTGATGGGAGGCCCATATAATAAGGCCTGTACAAGATTTAACGAATTGCCCAACTCATTGTGAGCTGTGCCGTGATCCTCCTCCTTTCAAAATTTTTCATGCGATTGATTCATGAAGTTTCTGGACCCTCCATGAAAAATCTCTGTCCAACACCTCAAAAATTTCTTGCTTTTCTTCCCCTCTGAATTGAATTTTAAATTTTAGCGCGGTGAATTATCAGCGAATAATACTGTGCTCTTGTTATGATCCGGGGGGGAGAAAAATCTTATACTCCTGTGCATGAAAGTTTCTAAATATAAAGTCATTAATTTAAGCCTGCCTATAACCTCAAGCGGATAGTTCATACCTCTTTCTTATATCTTTCCAGATTACAACGACTCATGATTCATACATCATGATCATACAAAATCTAACATTTCATCCTTCTCCTCGTTTAGATTGCCCGTGCAAACTTCACGCAAATCCCCCTTCTTCTCTTGTCTCACCAGCATGTATCAAAT
Source organism: Neltuma alba (assembly GCF_004799145.2). Classification (NCBI taxonomy): domain Eukaryota; kingdom Viridiplantae; phylum Streptophyta; class Magnoliopsida; order Fabales; family Fabaceae; genus Neltuma; species Neltuma alba. The sequence continues at coordinate 21,909 of NW_021636357.1, forward strand.
TTTTATTATTTATGTAATTCGTATTCAAAATACAGAACTTTGCATAGCAAGTATAACGGGTCAACTTATGCTTTTTCCTGCCAGCTAATTTATAATACATTTATATCTCGATATATTATTTTTTTAACATCTTATAAATTTATTTTGCTCACCAATTGTTACTTTAATTATTATGTTCACAAGTTTTTCTGCATGTGTGATGTGGTGTTTTTGGTGGACATTTTGATTTTGAGTTTACCTATTTCTTATATCTTTGCAGATTACATGAAGTTCAGGACAAGAAAAAAATTACAGGAAGTTTTTTTTCCTTTGCTCCGAATTTTTAGCCAAATTTTACTTTTTTTTAATAAAATTTTTATCATGGTTTTTTATACCCTCTGATTTTTAAATATTATAGTAAAAAACAAATGAGATGTGATATTTTCATACCATCCCAGTCGAGACTCAAGAAGACATATCGGACACGAGACAAAAATGTCATTCTGATTATTACTGAGGGGGTGTTTGGATGAGTCTATACATTTTTTCGCAAATCTATACAAACTTCTCCACATATTTATTTCGTAAATCGTGAAATCACTTCTGAAATTATAATTTTGTTTATATCTAAACACTCCTGAGATGAGGTTGTTCTAGACAAAATTAAAAAGCTACAAAGAATCTTGAGTTGGAAAATAAACATTTGAAAGTAATCTTACCTCGAATATGAAAACGATCATTTTAAGCGAAGGTGAATAAGTATTTCCCCTGCTGGCAAAAAAACAAAAAGAGAGAGAGGGTATTTCCTCTTCTTTTTTCGTGGCGAAGGGGATTGGATTGGATCGGATCTTTTCATCCGACATGGATATACATGATACTAATAATTGTACTTCGCATCAGAGAATAGTGCTAAAAAACAATTGTGCGTTATATAGATAAGCGTAATAATTGTACTTTGTGATGCTGCTTACATGCAAAGCCAGAGCAGCCCATTACACGCGAAGTCGAAATCTGTTATTAGCTTCATGCGATAATTTATTCAATTTTTATTATATGTACTGATGACGCCTTACTAACAATACTTTTTTGCTATTACGTGGTAAATAAGAGACGTGCTTCTATTTATTTGCGTTAATCAATCATGTGATGTGGAGTCTTCAGTTACATATGTGTTGACTGTTGGAGATCCATCAGAAACTGACAAGTTAATAGATAGCGGTGTCTTTATTATGAATAATTGAAGAAATTAAAATGCGATCTGGGGGACCAGAAACAGGGGGGTCCAAGAGCATGCCACCGTGATTATCAATTTCCAAAAATCCATTACAAAGCAGGCACATAAGGCGAAACGATACCGTATCAGTGATGGCAACTCAGTCCCTTACAAAACAATACAAGTCAACATACTATCAGTCCATCACCATTCGGCGGTGTGAACTATACATAACACCAAACGACACAACCGTCACATTATACTACGCAGGACGGGGGCTGGCTGTGGCACGCGTCTCGTATTGGATCATCTCCTTCGCATTTACACACGTGTACGCCGTGTCATATTTCCCCCGTCGCTGTGGAGTTCCCATTTCAAACTCCTGGACCACTACGACGACGTTTCATCCCTTTTTTTTTTATTTTTGTCTTGCTCCGAAGAAAAAAGGTCGCTAGCTAGCAGGCACTTGGCAGGGGCGTTATTGCGGGTACTGTCCGTCTTGAATTATTAATTTGAACGACTAAGGTTGTTTGCGTCCGAAACCTAAACTCCATGGGAGGAGGAGGAGGAAGACTCCGAAACCACGTCGTGTATCCTTCTCCTTGTCTCTGTCTCTGAAGCCCTATCCGCTCTGTTTCTCATGTATGCCTCGAAGAACTCCTTATTCTCTTTCTCCAGCTCCTTCCACACTGCTTCCCCCACATCAATACATCATGCATGCACGTGTCTCATTTATTCATTCATTCCATACATGTTACTTAACATCTATATATTTAAATGCAACAAATTGTACTTTCTACCAAAAAAAGGGGAACAAATCATCTCAATATATCTACGTATATGTATCCATACACTTCCATACTCGCATAATATATATAAAAGGGAGTTTTATTATGTGACCTATATAAAGGAAAAGGTGGGAGCGGTGGGAACTGACCGGTGGAAGTAATGACTGGTTTGATGTTGGCGTGTTTGGAAAGAGCTTCCATGCACTCTTCCTTGCTCATGTTGAACAGGATGCATTCCTCAATTAGACGGTGCACCTATTCATATATTTGCCTTTGATTAGTTCAGCCCTTGGGCTAATACTCATCAACTTGACCAAAAGAAGGAGGTTGAAGATTAATAAAGTAGAAATCGTAATTATATGATTAAAAACCGTGCGCATATATATAAAGGGATAGAACTAACCAATCGGATATAAGAATCAGGGGATGAGCAGTTTTCCATGCCGTCCGAGTTGCTCGTTTCTGAACCAGAGGACGAGACGGTAATATAAAGAATATCTGCAGGGAGAGGGAGGGAGATCGCAGAAGTTGAAATGAACAGAGATGAGCGAAGAAGCTAGAAATTAAAGAACGATCTTGAGCTGGAAAAGAGAGAGATGATGGGAGAAGAAAAAGGGAAGGAGGAGGGAGACGAAGAAGGCGTTGGATTTATATGGAAATAGCTGCACAATGAGGGGAATGAATTGAGTCCCACTGTGTGTCAGTAAAATAACGATTATTGAAACCTAAACAGTAAAAGAGAACATAGACGAGGGACGCCCCTCATGAACATATCATGCCATGCCAAGCGGCTGTGGGGTCCATACTCCCACGTGGGACTAAAACAGCGATTGGTCGAGAGGCGATTAGGGGAGATTCTATGAGTTTTATGATGACGTGGAGAAGTGGGCCATTGTCCACGTGAATACTGGGCCCCGTGTCCCTCCCTCTTTCGCCCCGCCACTCTCACCCACTACCCGCGAATGACTCCCTTATTGACTTGCTTGTTTAGGCAAGAATCCAACCCTCGTAATCAACCCAACAAAAAATCCAACGGTGATGCTCCGCTTTTTCGCTTTGCACGAAAATTTTTAATTTTCTTTAAATTAATATATATTTTTTCACCCTTCATTTGCCAACTTGTTTTTTTTTTTTTTTTTTTACCTCTCCCCCTCTCTCTCGAAGTAAGGGTTGGCAGGTGTGGCCATTGCATAACATAGCGCAGACGGTGACGTGGGTTCCCTGACTTTTTTTGTCTCTAACTTTTCTTTTTCAAATTTATATTTAAGACTGAAGTAATTAATATATATATATATAACCATGGCTAAATTAATAAATATTTCATAAAGTAAGTAGTAATTACTAAAGCGATAATGATGAGGGGGCACAAATATAAACCAAGTTGAGAAACATTACAAGTTGCATCCCAATATCGATCAACAATATATGATATGGTAAATTTGATAATTCCTTTTTTGCCGGCAAATTTGATAGTTTCTTTAATTATCTTTGATTGATTTAGCTTTGATCGGGCTTTCTGCTTCTTAGAACATAACTTTTTTTATTCACCATACGCAGTTTTTTATTCTAAATAAAAAACCTTACATGATAACAAGTTTCCTCGATCAGTAAAAAGGTGCCTGAACTGAGAGTCTGAAACCAAATTAGTGAGACCTGTATAAATTGATCTCACCATAAAAGCGTTATTTTCACCGTTTTTAGACTTCAGAGCTGAGCAAACCAATCGAACTCACTTGTAAATATTATTCCACTTCAACTTTTTGGCCTCCTGGGAGTGATCAGAAAACAAAAGTTTTGTTTAGCTCATTGGCTTCCATGCAGTACTGATCTTGATCTGAATAATATCTAATCTGACTGGTGAATCACATGCCAGACTTGCCTAGAGACGCATCCTTGATTAGCTAAATTAAATTCGAAAAATATATTTTCCTCATGATAACTTCTCGATCAAGTTATTGGGAAATAAAATATAATAAATCCGACGAGAGTGCAACATTTGCTTTGATGCCGTTCTACATATATAGGCGTCAACCAAAGTATCATTTATGCACAGGTTATTTATATTTGTGCTGTGTACCAGATTTGACTTTAATTGCGTGTATTTGAATGTTATGAAGTATGAACATAACATTTACTATAAATAAATGGCCAGCTGTGCCCACATTCTTTTACTTTTGGACAAATATATACAGGACAATGGGGGAAAAAAGGACGGGATGGGGAATATATGCATATAGAAATCAGTCACCAAGCCACGAACTGTTAAATGAACAGATTAAGGATCTTTCTGGGTTTAAATTCTGATCTTTGTTAGGTTAACAATACAGCTCATCATCGAGGGCCCCCACCATATATATCTTGATCTTATTATGAGCTTTGTTGCAGAACCGGTATTGCATGATTGAGATTGGCAAATACTCCTCCAGTATTTAATATAAGATCTAATTGTCGAGTTGATTCTGGTTCTAAATATGAAACATATTTATCATATTTATCAATTTTTCTTAAAGTATTCTTATTGATACTCCTTCAATCATAATCAAATAAAAAAGAGAGGAATAATATTAAGAAAGAATATTATGATGTTTGAGGAAAAACATATCATATTTTTTATAATTAGCTAACTTACCTAACTTTCTTAATCTAGCTGAATTAGTTAAATATGTCTCACATTAAGCACCGAAAGAGTATTAAATCCATGTGTCATGATTTTAGAGGTTATGTTATTTCAATGAACTTATTTTTAATTGGTTTTGTTGAAGGTTTTTGAAACACAGATTTTTATTATTCACATAATTATTACATATTTTGTTTGATTAAAATAATTTAGACATGTTTCATGGAGCTTCACAGATGAAAATAACAATGCAACTTATTGTAGAGACTTCATCTGATTACTAGCTAAAATCAAACTTTTATATCCAAATGAGGTACAGAACATTTAAAGGACAAAAGTTGGCAAAACAAATTAATGGGTGAAAATAACTCATAACATACATTTTTTTCCCCCGGCCATGACTTACGCACCAACTGTCCTTTTTACTGAAAATTCAAACATGTAATCTCATCGTGCTTAAAAAAATGTATAGAAGATGCTTAGTGCCATACAGTCAGATGATTTCAACAGTTTTTCTTTGGGGCATTGATGCAGTTATAATTAATTTTGAATATACTTATTGAAAAAGACTAATTATTTAACATGAAACGTGCATGGCATATAATGTTTTTCCCTATAGCAATTTGGTTTGTTGTAGCATTTATAAAAAATTAAAATCTATGTTAAAATATATTAATCTAATAATTAGAGATTTAAAAAAAAAAAAGGAGGAGAAGTTTCGAGCAGTTAACAAATTGAAAACTTGTTTCAAAAGGTCGCAGTATTATTTTAAGGGCAAACAGGGTGACATAATTATGCGTGTCAACCACGCTATACCGTGGGGGAGTGTCGTCATTTGAATAATATATTTAAAGTATTAAGCACTATATCTGATATTATATATTAATTAAATCACGCAATTACTTTATGGTAATGATGGTCTCACATGAGAGGCTTATCGTTTATCTTCCAGATCACCTCGTCTTGGTCCCGTGATGGCTACCCTTGTACAGTGTCCAGGCTTCGCAAAATGCGATGCCCATCGGTGGCACCCATAATTAATTAATTAATTAATTGAGGTCCGATTCTTCTTAATTAGTTATACTGCTTGCGATAATAGTAGTATAATACAGCAATCGAAGTATATATGTGTATACAAATATGACGTTCATTAAAATTTTGATTATGTTTAGCATTAATTAATTTCGTCCCTCTTTTTTCATGTTTATCATATTGTTTTTTTGGTACGATGATCTGTCTCTCTTTTAATTTTTTTTTTTTAATGCCCCGTATGTGATTCACGTGATGATGTTGAGCAAATTGAGAGGCTATATGGAAAGAGAAATCACGAGCATATTTTACCTCTGTTTATGCTTATACATATTAAGAAGAACGCACCCAACCGTTAGGTTTCAAAAAAGGCGTACACCTAAATGTTACTCTTTCGATCCTTAATATAAGACTCAATTTTTAAGTTGGTTTTGGTCCTAAATATAAGACCTATTTCTCATATTTATTAATTTTTCCTAAATTACCCCTATGAATACTCCTTTAACCATAATCAAGTAAAAGAAGGAGAGGGGTATTAAGAAAAATGATTATGGTATTTTAGAAAAAATGTGTTACTTTTTTTTTATAATTAACTAACTTACCTAACTTTCTTAATATAATCAAATTAGTTAAATGTATCTTATATTAAGGACCGGAGGAGTACGTTTTTTCTTCTTTAATTTGTACGGGCATGAGCCTTGGTTTAGTGCTTGTTTGGAACTGCTTGTATGTTAAATGCTTATAAGCATGTTTATGTAAGTCGGGTTAAAACTCTACTAATATACTTATCTTGTATTTCATAAATCATGATTGAAAAGTTACTTTTTGACGAATGCTATTATCATTTCAAACATAGAAATATATAGACATGCATATATTTAGTAATGTACGAGATGAAAACTTGTAGAGACCGAACAGCATCAAAAAAATAAAATACTCAGGGAATGAAATATGCTGCTAGATCATATATATTCGCGTGATGTTGGAAATTGCAACAACGAACCTATATTGTAAACTAATCGCCAAGCATGATTTTACCTGAATCAATTAGGATCACCTCTCCATTATATGATCACTCAAGATCATATGCAACTTGGGCATTAAATCCTGATTAGGGATCTCCCTGCTTCAAGTTTTAACTCTATCCAAGTATACTAATCCTGAAACTGGTCAGGGAAGTTAGGCATTTGGGAAATCTATGAATTCTATCAAAGCTAAAATTGTTATTGTCGCCTTGTCGTGACCTCAGCAATTAAAGTTTCCGAAGATGCGATCCCCTTGCTGATGTGGTCTCAGTGAGAGGTATGCGTGTAATATGCACATGACTTCCCTTTTATTAGAGAAAACGAAGTTGAACTATTATTAACCATCGAAATATACACACAAGCACCTGTTACTTTACACACACGGACGCACAAACACACAAAAGCTAGGCAGAGATCAGATTGAAGGGGGAGGGCAGGGAACAGAGCTAGCTTTCCACCCTCACAGGAACCTCCTCTTCTTTCCAGTAAAATTATGATGAGTAAGATGCACGATACCGGGATTCACATCCAAAGATGGTGAAGACATTCGAGAATTGCCATGAAATGCTAAACTCAAAGAAGTGGGAATAACATCATCGACCTTCTCATTATCATTGTCAAAAGGAGGAGGGTTTCGCCACTGTGGAGGCGGTGCAAGGAGAAGTGTGTGAAGCAAAGGACCAGCCTCTGTCACAGTTCGTAGCAATCTACCTTTCTGAGGCAAAGGTTTGCCACAAACCAGTCTATCAACCATATTAATGTCTCTAGAAAGAGCGACATAATCTGACTCCTTTGTTCCGCCACTGGCAAGAGATAAATAATCACAATGAGAAGTGAATGATTTATAGCTCGTACCTGAGCAGTGTTTGGTGCTCACTGATGATTTCTTGCTCGTGTGAGGTGGAGTACATGGCTGCAATTTTCTGAGTAGGACTTGAATTTGGCGTCTTGCTTCATCTCTTTCTTGGCAAACTATTTTCAACTGCTGCATCAAGCGTTTAATGGTCTCCTCGTATTTCCTTATCTTTGTGTTGTCTTCCATCGTTGACGACTTCCATTGATGTTTGGTGCGCGCTAGTTTATCCTTAATCTCATCTATACTCTGTCATTAGCAAATGGTTTTAGCTAGCTCCTAGAAACTCAAAAGTAAGCATAAGAGAAATATCAACTTCTGATCATAATATGAGGACCCGAAAAAAGAAATATTGTAGCAGGCTTGTTTGGGTGCGTCCTACAGCTAGGCAGCTAGCAGGGGCTCTCTTGTTATACTGTGTGTGTGTGAGGACAAAAGAGCGAGTATGCGGTAGTTAATGACTTGCTACTTGTTAGAATAATTGTTTTACATTTGAAACATCAGTTTCAAAAGTTGCACCTTGAAACCTGTTATTAATCACACACAACTTGGTGAAAAACTGGAAAGATGAAGCTATATCCACACCTAGGGATATGTTACATACGATTATTAGGACGAACTATTCTTTAATTAAGAACAGTCTAAAGTACGTTTGCTTCACTATAGAGTAACATAACACATACTCTTCAAACTATAAAAACTACTGATAGATACCATAAGGATAATTGATTACTACTTGCCAAATTAGACATCGATTATGGGCTTTAATTTCAACCCGTCATTGTGCCGCACTCGTCTTCAATTTGTATTCAGAAGTGCCTAAAGGAATTAATGGAGATTGACTGATTCATCATAACTATCACCTAATAAAATAGTTTTACTGGCTTGTCCTTTTGCCGCCAGTGAGTTCTCATATATATATATATATATATATATATATATATCAGAGCAAAACCAGTGGGAGATAGAGGGTGCATATAATAAGAGAGGAAAGAAGAAGAATTATTATTACCTGGTAGTGAGGGGTCCAGAGATGAGGCATCATGGCCGCACGGAGATGATGAAACGGAGGAAGACGAACAAGCAAGGAAGCAGATTAAGCGATGCAGATACTAGATAGCAGCAGTGACTGGTCGGAGTGGGTGGCCTTTTTCTGTGAAGTTGGGGAGACAACCTTATATACGCGAACTGCATACATGCACCAAAAGTTTCGTTGCAGACAAGAAAACTATTTAAGGACAGATTATCAAATCTAAAAAAGCCTGTGAGATTAAGATACACACACACATATGTTTTATTATTGGACAAGGGTTGCGTGGATCGTGCCCCTTTCCGTGGTTAATGGGATTCTGTCTCCCCCCAAATTATCGTCCTTTCGTCAAATTAAACTGTGTCAGGACCTACATTCCATTCCACTGTTACTCCGTTTCTGAACTAACAGCTTTCACGGCTTATCGACACCGCTCCTTGCTTGTTGCTGACCGCATCTCACACTGATGTCTGATACTACATGGGGAAATGTCTCTGACTTGTGTTGATGGAAAATACATCAGAGTATCGATTCTGTGTTTACAAAATTCACATGATATAATACTCATCTAATTTTTAATATATGATCCAATTATTGAGTTGGTTTTGCTCTTTTATATATAAGACCCATTTCTCATATTTATTAATTTTCTCTAAATTACCCTTATGGATACTCCCTCAACCATAATAAAGTAGAAGAGGAAGAGGGGTATTAAGAAAGATGATTATGGTATTTTAAGAAAAACGTGTCGCATTTCTTATAATTAACTAACTTGCTTAACTTTCTTAATCTAATCAACTACGAACAGCTATAGCTCATAGAATTTTATATCTTCCGGTCGTGGGCACTTGGAAATGCTAGCATAGGGATTTGAGGGGAAAAAGCGGGGGTGGAAAGTTGATGAAAAATATTTCGTGTGTTTCCTAAATGACAAAGGGCCTCCATGTACATGCATGATTTGACTTCAAAAAGAGAGTTTTCGACGCGGCAAGGTTTCCTCAATAGTAATGCCGTCGGTCCCTTCAGAAGAAAAGGAACAGAAACAGGCCTTGACCAGTTGACCCGTTTTTGTTAAGAAAAAATTATTATTCCGTTTTCTCCTCACCGCCAAATGATTTAGTTAGAGGATAATTTAAAGGCAGAAACAACTCAGTTTACCTCAGGCAAATAGCAGTCAAAGATAAATTAAAGGAAATACCACCTCACTCCTTGATAGCTAATTAGCTAATTTGAGTATATTAAATAAACTAATTAAGTCAAGTATTCATAATAAACATGTGTTCTCTTTTCTAAAATATCATTGCTAATCATGTGTATTAGCTAGAACTACTATTTAATAAAACTTTTAATATGCACAATTAATCATTACAATGACTATCTTAAAAAAAACTAATGAACATGAAAAAAAAAGTCAATTAGGGTCTTATTCTTATATTAAGAAGTAAAAGTCGTAATAAACAAGAACAAAGGGAAACCTTCAGTCTTCATGACTAGAAGGGAAAAGAAAAACTTAATTTTCATTTTATATATAACTATATATGTTATATTAGAGTAAATTTATGACATGATTCATAAAAATATTTTCTCAATTAGCCTTTGCAAATTAAAATCTCTTAATTTAGTTTTTTTTTTTCTTGATCAAATAAGCCCTTCTTTAGACAAAGCGACGATAAGTTAATATATTATGAGTGAAAAACTCATGCCTGATGTAATCATCTGGATGGCTATACAAATTTATTGAACTATTTGACTATCTTTACCAACCCCACTGCCGCCTCAAAAGGGAAAAGAAAGACTGCTCTGTTTTTTAAACAAAGGGACAAGTTATAGATATTGAGAAAATTAACTACATTAATTATTAATATTAAATGTGTATGTTTTCCATAAAATATTTCCGCTAACCATTATTAAAAAATTATCAATTTCTGAGGCATAATCTGTAGACAAGCCCGATAATAACTTAGGCCCAAGTCCAATGAGATGCATAAAGCAAAATACCAGCCAGACTGTCGGGACAACTGAGGCCGCCGTGGAGTTTTTGACAGAAGACGACGGCTGGTGAGAGGGAGTTTCCACCACTGTTGAGTCAGACATGGCCATGACCGCCACCATTTCTCTTCCTTTCACATCCTCCCGTCGCCGCTCTTCACCGTCCAGCGGCCTCCCTCGTTCTTCAACATCCTTACGTGCTTTCCCTTCCAGTTTGCCTCTATCTCGATATTCCGTCGAGTGCCCTAGTTTTCGCATTATAGCTTCCTCAACGAGCATTGAAACCCCCGTGAAAAGTTCGTCCGTTTCTTTCTTAGACAGAAAAGAGTCTGGGTTTCTCCATTTCGCCAAGTATCACGGCCTCGGCAATGACTTCATTTTGGTAAGTCTGAAGTCAATGCTTGCAGTCTTCCCATTCTTCACTCTGATGAAGTAATTTGGTGCACTATATGAAAACTTAGATAATAATTATTTTTAAATGTTCCTTGCTTTTCTTTTTTCATTATGATTTTAATTTATTTGGCCATTTTGAGTGATTTTAAATAGGTCGACAACAGAGACTCTCTGGAGCCTAAGATCAGCTCAGATAAAGCTGTTCATCTATGTGATCGTAACTTTGGGATTGGTGCCGATGGAGTTATCTTTGTCATGGCTGGCACTAATGGCGCTGACTATACCATGAGAATCTTCAATTCTGATGGTAGCGAGCCTGAGGTGATTTCTCTTGCCTCAAGTGTTATATTTCCCTATCTTACGATCCCGTGGGTCTTTTTGTTGGAATTTGGGGACATTTCGATATCTTCAGTTTTTGGAGAGTGCTGGATGGACCAGTTCTTTCTTTCTTTCCTTCCTTTTTCTTTTTGTTTTTTTTGGACGATAGACTTCATCATGTTTAATAATTTAACCTTATAATCCTTAGATGTGTGGAAATGGAATGCGGTGCTTTGCCAAATTCGTTGCTCAGCTTGAGAACTTACACGGTAGGCAAAGGTAAGGACCATTTTTTTTTTTTCCTTCCATTGGTAAGAACATCCACTGGTGGAGTTTTCTTTTCTTTTTTTCTTTTTTTTTTCCTCCTCATCTTTTATTTCGTGGTGAAATTTATGTTAAAAACATAATTTTTGCATACTTAAACAGTGGCGCCTTTATAATTATCACTAGATAACCGATGTATGTTCATATTTTGTTGAACTACTTTTTCTTATCTTGCAGTTTTACTGTACATACTGGTGCTGGCCTGATTATTCCAGAAATCGTAGAGGATGGAAATGTATGTTCTTTTGTGGGATTGTGTCGTTGTATACTTTAAAGACACTAGGTCATGTCACCTAGCTGCCAAAATGCCTTTCATGCCTGAACGCTGTAGTCATTATCATTTTGAATGGTTTTAACATGTAAGGGAGGTCCCTTTCTGTCCCTTATCTGGTATTGTTTTTTTGGTCTAAGTTGCTACAAAATGATGCTGGTTCAGGTCAGAGTTGACATGGGGGAGCCAATTCTTAAAGCGTCAGATGTGCCTACTAAATTACCTGCAAATAAGGATCACTCAGTTGTTAAGGCAGAGCTAGATGTAGATGGAGTTATCTGGAATGTAACATGTGTTAGCATGGGAAATCCACATTGTGTAACATTCGGTACAAAAGAAAGTCAGGTTCGTATTCTAGACATATGTGTTATAGATGCTGCAAATTTGTAATTTTTGTGTTATGTTTTCTGTTTCCTGAACTTAGAAATGTATTGAAAGGAAACATACCTGTAATAGGATATGCATACTTGTAGATGCTGACACACTCAACTGAAGATTGAACTCAGCCACATCAAAAGAAATTTTTTTGAGAATTTGCTTTTCTAAATGTCATTAATCTTTAATGGGCTTACTTAGCACATGTTTTAAATGCAAGCATTCTGCTATCTTACAGCTGTGCCAGACATTTGACTTTTTCTTTCCCTTTGGGCATGTAGTTCATGTTTATTTTGTTGCTTGTGAACAGAACTTATTGGTCGATGATTTGAACCTAGCAGAAATTGGTCCTAAGTTTGAACATCACAAGGTGTTTCCTGCACGAACAAACACAGGTTTGTGTTGGCCATTAATATGATTGAAATGCTATTTTAAACTTTTTTAGAGGTTTTTTCCCCCTCCTGCCCTTTTCATTTTTCCTAGTATGATTTGTGCCTCTGCTTTCCTTTTTCTTGCGCTTATGGTTATGATGCTGAATGTATTGGCTGGTAATAGAGAGTCACAGGAGCAGAAAATGCTTCCGGGTTGATGGCTCCTTGATCTTTATCAATGCTACCTCGTTCAATTTGTGGGTAACACTACTCTTGTTGTTTGCTTTTTGTTTTTTTGGTAAAAAGAGTTGCGGTGGTTAGTTGCATCAAAGGACCCTTATCACGTGCCGTCGACTCCTGGCACAAGTCTTTACAATTTTATTTTAATTACCATTTTTTAGATTATTGCGAATTTTAAAACAATCCAATTGATGAAACTTCCTGGGAATTCCACGTATCCTTGGAGATTACCATTCCTCTATTATAAAAAGACCTAAATGATTGTGGTGAGATCATTACTCTTATCATGTGGCTATCCCTCTCACCTCATGATTGGCATGGTCTGTCGTGTGATTTCATTTGCAGAATTTATTCAAGTTCTGTCTGATCATCACCTAAAGATGCGTGTTTGGGAGCGTGGAGCAGGTTAGAATGACTAGAATCTATCTTAATGCATTTGATAAGTACATAGACATTATTGCTAGTCAGCATCTAGCAAAATCAAAGGTGCACCTAACTTTTACATTTGAGGGCTCTTCTTTTAAATTCTTAATGTGCAGGAGCAACTCTAGCCTGTGGAACTGGAGCTTGTGCTGTAGTTGTTGCGGCAGTTCTCGAGGGTCGTGCGAAGAGGGTAAGCATGCTAATGTAGACAAAGATCTGCAGTGCTGTGCTAATATTTTTCATTTGCTATAGAATTGGGCAAACTACATCTATTTGGTTGGGAAAATAGGGATATTGTGCCCCCTGTAGCGTAATTTTAGCGGATCTTTTATTTCAAGGAATCTGGGGTAGTAAGTGTGCCTGCAAGTGGCAACATGAAAATTGTTAATTGTTTATTACCAAATTATTAATTATCTGTTCAGAACAACCAAGTGACGCTTCAATCGAGTTTTTTTTTTTTGGGGGGGGGTTAAATCAGCATTTTGATGCAAATAATGAATTCTTTCGATAAAATTTTCTAGTTTTCCCTGTTAATCGTAATTATTTTGTTAAGTGCTTCTCTATTTTAAAATTCTTGTTAACTGTCTTTTGCATCAAGAGAACTGTTTGGCTTTATAAATTAGAGATCTCTATTATCTGGAAAAAGGCTAATTTATGATGGATATTCAGTTATAGTTCAAACAGTATCGTCTGATCTTGATATTTTCTATAGCTAATCCCGCTCATTGAGGCCATTAAAACTTTGGTTTGGGGATTGTGACAGATTTGCAGGGTTGATCTACCCGGAGGGCCATTGGAGATTGAGTGGAGAGAGGAGAATAATCATGTGTATTTATCGGGCCCAGCTGAAGTAGTTTATTACGGATCTTTACCCCTTTAATTTGTTGTTCTCTCTGATATTTATGGTTAAGCTTGACAACCTTCTGGACTTTCCAGCTCTCTGTATTATAGAATGGCAACATTTGTCCCGTCGTAGTTTACTCTCACTTTGTGTTGATTTCAATATTTTCGAATTTAGCTTTGGACGGGTTTATTGTATTGCATTCACCGTTTCCCTAGGAAAATGAATTCCTGTCTGCAGATATATCTTTGGAATCTGATAATAAGATGAAATTTTAACATGCTACTGTGCGATGGGCATTTTTATTTTTGATTTAATTCCCAGGCATACTTTAGTTAGTATTTGGAATCTGATGATAATATGAAATCATGCAAAATGAAATTTGGATGATCAGGTATGGTACAAAAATATTCAGTCATTCTAATTTCTAAGTTGAACTACTCTAAGATTTGAAGTGTCTTAAGAAATTTTTATTGATGATGCAGTAAGATTTGTGTTTTGCTAATCTGAATTTTCTTCTGCTGAAGTTGTGGGAGCCGACGCAAGTTTAAAGATTAGTGTAAGCAAAAGAAAAGGGAAGACAATATTTTTAAATAAATAAATAAATAAAACCTTGGGCTTAGCCACTACTCTTATACCAGAAAAATTCCAAATCTGTTAATCTAGAGCTAATACAATCAAGAAACAAAAGACCACCGGACACGGTAACATACCAATTGAGGCAGTGATTCGCGGTTCTAAGTCAGATTAAGTTAACTCGGAATCAAATTAGTCATATTAAAATAATAAAATATAATTAAAAATAATAAAACACATAACTCCTAACGTAAATTATTTGTCACGATTATATAGTGTTGTTTGGAATTGCTCCATTCATGCAGCTTACCAATAAGAATCGGTCTAGTTGATAAGAAATCAGCTCATGACCCACAAAGTCGTGAGTTTGAATCATATTGTCGATATAAAAAACCTTATTAGTGAGTAATATGCAAATACCTCTATAACCGTTTTTTGAGCTTGAAAATATATCTTGGTCTTGACAAACCCAAGACCCAACTTATCTAATTTTCTTTTTTTTACAAAAAAAAAAATTCACGTGGCTTATTTGTTACATTTATTAATTAATTAAAAAAATTTATATAATACGACAATTTAGCAGGTGGGACATAATAGTTGGTCCCGACACGTATTTATGAAAATTTATTATATAATAAATCATAACATATAGGTTGGAATATGAAACTTAAGGTTGACATATATTACCTCCGATTTTATTTATAAGATCTTTTATAAATTATAAATGAGGTCTTATAATTAGAACCAGAGGTAGTATTTGAATCAATCATGCATAATTATAGGATAAATATAAAATTTTCACAGCTACTTCAATTTTTCTCTTTAATGACTAAAAACATTATGTGCAATTTTTAATTCAGTTCCCATCATTAATAATAATAGTTACGTGTTACATAAGAATGGAGATTCTCCATTCTCTGCTGAGATGTTTGAATGGCTCTAAATATTGAAAGTGACTTTCAGCCCAATAACGCGACCCAATAAAAAGGTGGGAGTCTTAGGGGAAAGGCAAGCGCCTGGTTTGAAATTTTGAGAGATGGCGGGTCCCACATTCCGCCCAGTGCTGGACCTCTCTGCATGACTCTAACGGCTATCTCGGCCTACAAATGCTCTCAATTAGCCGTTGCCAGTGCATCTCACTCCCATTTTTCACTTTTGAAAATACGCTTCTAAACAGCGAAATTCACCCCCAAGTAGAACTACCAAAGTCGGGGCAACACTCAGATCGCCAAAGGAAAGATCAAAGGAATCTCTTTCTGATCACTCTTTCTCAGGTTCTCGGCCCCTCCGTGCATATTCTCTGCCAAGATAACTGTACGTTTTTTCTTCGGTCTTTTATCTTCTTACTTCATGTATGGGTTCATTGGTTGCTGAGAAATTTGAGCTTTCAATTCAATCTCCGGACTTCCCTGGTCGTTCGATCTGAGATGTTCAATTTGCAATTGGGTTTTGCAGTCAGACAGAGATTATCATTTTTATGACAATATGCTGATGGGTGCTCCTCATTTTTTTTTATGCAGGCTATTGTAAAAGAGAAAAATGGTGTCAGTAACGCCTGATCAGTCTAAGAAGGTGGGATTGGGACTGTCAGCATCTCCATCTCCATTTCTCACTCCCCGCCCTGAGCGGCGACGCCCCGACTCAAGAGGTTCTGACTGGAACCCTAACCGTCAGGAGAGGGATAAGGAGACCAATGTGCAAGTTTTGCTTAGATGCAGGTTGCTTGTTGCGTTTTTTTTCGCCCCCTAATTGTTCTTGCATTTGCTTAACCTCTAAAAGACTTACGTTGCGAACGTTGTTTTTGTCTTGTTCTGTTCTGTTTTCCCTTTTCCTTCCTAAACTGTCTGTCATCCTTTATCTGAGAGCATTACTTTACAGTTTGAGCTTAACCAAGTGATAATTTGGATAGTTGAGCTACAAGTGTGGCAAGCTTGCAAAACTATTCTAGTGTATTCATTATTGTGTATGTTATTTGTAACCGAGAGTATTGGGTACGCATGTTGATCGGGTTTGATGAGAAAATCCGGATGTTCAATCTTTAAATCAGGCCATTAAGCGACGATGAACTAAGGCTGAACGTTGCCAGCATGGTCTCATGCAATGAGCATAGAAGAGAAGTCACCGTTACCCAAACTCTTGCTAACAAGCAAATAGATAGAGTTTTTGCCTTTGACAAGGTATACTTCTTTTACCTTTTGATGCTATCTTGCTCAATGATACTACCTATGGTATATGCTGAGTAGTAATTTGACTTAACCTCAAGTTAATTTTTACTTTTTGCGTTGCTTAGGTTTTTGGACCCAAAGCACAGCAAAGATCAATATATGACCAAGCAATTGCCCCGATTGTTAATGAGGTCCTTGATGGTTTCAACTGCACTGTCTTTGCTTATGGCCAAACAGGCACCGGTAAAACGTATACAATGGAGGGTGGGATGAGAAACAAGGTATTGAATTATTGTCCATCGTGCTTCTATTTTCCCTTATTGTGTTATGTGTCTTTTTTATCACGGCAAGTATGTCATGTCCCATGATTGATGCATAGGGTGGAGATTTACCAGTCGAGGCTGGTGTTATTCCTAGGGCAGTTCGCCAAATTTTTGATATGTTGGAGGCACAGAATGCAGACTATACCATGAAAGTTACATTTCTTGAACTTTACAATGAAGAAATTACCGATTTATTGGCCCCTGAAGACAACTCTAGGTCTGTAGAAGAAAAGCAAAAGAAACCTCCTACTCTTATGGAAGACGGGAAGGGCTGTGTGTTTGTAAGAGGTCTAGAAGAAGAATCTGTTTATGGAGTAAATGAAATTTATGCCCTGCTGGAACGTGGGGCATCAAAAAGGCGCACAGCTGATACATTGCTTAACAAGCGAAGCAGGTGGATTTCCTTTTGACCTACCAAAGTTTTTTGAGCAAGTAGATGCCATTTTTTCACCCAATCATGTTATTTTGGTGCAGCCGCTCACATTCAGTCTTAACAATTACCATATATGTGAAAGAAGCAGTCATTGGTGGTGAGGAATTGATTAAATGTGGCAAGCTTAATCTTGTTGACTTGGCAGGTTCAGAAAATATATTGCGCTCAGGAGCACGTGAGGTATAGGCAATGTTCCACTTAATTCCTGATCATTCATTAATTGCATGTTCATCAACAAGCAAAGCAGCAGTACTAGTATCATGTTCAATTGAACATCTAACCCCATTAAGTCTGCATACCTACCTTTTTCCTTTTTTTTTTTTTTTGTGGGTTCTTACAAGCAGAATGACATTCTGAGTTTGGTGTACATCTCATAAGATGTTGGAAGGAAGTGAGGAAGGGGGCAGATGGTTTTGTTATGCTTTTGAAGTCTGGAAATTTCAAATGACTTTCATGACAGTTGTTTTTTCCAATTTTTTCGGTGTTTAGACCTTCAATATGCTTGCCATAATTTCTTAATTCTGTGTGCATTAACAATTGCCAATTGCAGGGTCGTGCAAGAGAAGCAGGGGAGATAAACAAGAGCTTGCTTACCCTTGGACGGGTCATAAATGCACTTGTGGAGCATTCCGCTCATGTGCCTTACAGGTTCACCCAAATATCTTATTCAACCATAATGCATGCATTTAAGGTCTTGATGTTTTCCTTAATATGCATGCCATTTTGGTTTTTGTTCCAGGGATAGTAAGCTTACAAGGATTTTAAGGGACTCCTTAGGGGGGAAAACAAAAACATGCATAATAGCTACTATTTCACCATCTGCTTATTGTTTGGAAGAAACATTAAGCACACTGGATTATGCTAGTCGTGCCAAGAACATAAAGAATAGGCCCGAGGTTAGGTTCACCTCTTGTGATCTCATATGGATTTCTAAATGTAATTATTATTTCTTTGGGATGATGATCGAAGCTCATGTTAATTATTAACAGGCGAACCAAAAGTTTTCAAAGGCTGTTTTGCTGAAGGACTTGTACATGGAAATTGAGAGGATGAAAGAAGGTCTATTATTCACCATGGTTTTTCCAATTTTTTTGGGATGTATAGGGATGATGTAGAAATTCTCACGGCATTTTGTTACTGAATATGAAGTGCAGATGTTCGAGCAGCAAGAGAAAAGAATGGTGTATATGTTCCTCATGAGAGATTTGCCAGGGAGGAAGCAGAAAAGAAGGTTGTTAATTTGTTTTTTGTTAACATCGAAATTTTTAACCTAAAACTGGCCTACTGCATATTATTAGTTAAATTATGGTACTAAACAACAGAGCTCGTAGTTAACACAAATCAAGTATCTCAGATCATAGCATTTCTCATAAGTCAAATTGCCTACTCAAAAAAAAAAAAAAAAAAAAATCAGATGGTAGGAGTATATTTCAGTCAACATTTAATTTTTTATGAGTTTCATTAAGGATTGTAATGCATTACTCATAGATAAGATAATTGAGCAACCTGAGTTTCAAGGGAAACTGCAATTTTGTGGATTAAAGGACTAACTAATAACTAATTATGAAATGGTCAGTCAACTGTCTCATTATATTATCATTGAGTCAAAGGTACATGGGGGGGTTTGCCC
Source organism: Neltuma alba (assembly GCF_004799145.2). Lineage (NCBI taxonomy): Eukaryota > Viridiplantae > Streptophyta > Magnoliopsida > Fabales > Fabaceae > Neltuma > Neltuma alba. The sequence continues at coordinate 41,115 of NW_021636357.1, forward strand.
GTAGCTTAAGTAATTTGCTTCAACTATAACCTGCAGGCAAGAAATGAGAAGATAGAGCAATTGGAGAATGACCTCAGTCTTAGTGAGAAGGTATTCTTGGTATCCATGATTAAAATACTCCATCTTCATTGGGATAAGTTATTATAGCCATTTTCCCATATATCTTGCAGGAAGTGGACAAGTTCCGGGAGCTTTATCAAAATGAGCAAGAACAGAAACTAGATTTGGAATGTGAGCTTAAGGACTGCAAGGTATTAAGTGGAACTTTTTCTTTCATGTTTTTTATCAGCCACGAAGGTTTGGTCTCAATCAAATTACTCTGCTAGGTTAATTTAGAGAAAACAAGCAGTGCTTTGCATAATCTCCAAGAGACTTACAATCAAGTAGTGTCAACTTTGAAGGAGAAAGAGCTTACAATTTCCAAGTTATTGAAATCGGGTTAGTCCTTGGTGGCACTCAACAAGGCAACTCTTATACTGAGTTTGTTAAATCCTAATTTTTCTCACCATATATGATTTGCATTCTTCTATGAGTGAACAGAAAATTGTTTAATTGAGCGCGCAAAGGAGTTGTGTACAGATCTGCAGAATGCATCAAATGATATTGATTCACTGTCCCTTAAGTTGGGTAAGGCAATTTTATCCCTTGAGTTTTCACATTCACGTTAAATGATCTAGGCTTTAGTCTAATCCTTTGGAGGTTTTCATCCTTGCAGATAACAAAACAAAGATGGAGGCTGAAAATCAGAAATTAATCTTGAATTTTGGTTCTCTACTGAACCGGAGATTAGGAGACTTACATAAGACGATCATGGGGTCAATTTCTCAGCAACAGGAACAACTAAGATGCATGGAAGACCATGCCAGTTCTTACCTTAGGAATAAAAGTGAAGTAAGGAAAAAAGATGAACACACTTGTTTAGTTCTTTCCTGGTCTTTTCACCCCAGCAATAACCGATTGACAATAATTTTCTCCAGGCAGCTCAAGCATTAGAAACAAGGATCAAGAAAATGACTGAGATATATACTTCAGGAACAGGGGTCCTGAAGGAGCTAGCCAACACATTTCATGTAAAAGTTTCATCTGATATGGAGCAGATCCAATCTAAAGTGTCATCACAGACATTGGCTGCTGAGAGTGTAAGACAACAAAAGCTTGTTCTGTTAATAATGAAGTTTGTCAATCATAGGATACCAGAAGTCAAAAGAATATATTATTTATATCCAAGATTGATTATGCTGTGCCCTTTTGCAGTTTCTTGCCACTGCTGTGGTCGAGGCTGAGGATGTTATATGCAGCATCCAGAATTCTGTTGATGAGCAAAAACATTTGCTAGAATTCTCCATTCAACAGCAAGAGGAGGTAGGTTGCATTTATACCGAGAATTCGTTTTTTGGGCGTGTTGTGTATTAGCAAAGTTACTTGTACATGATATCGAATTACTGCTAAAACAAGTTCATCCAAAATATAGGGATTGAAGCAGAGTCTGACTTCAGCACAATTGATTTCGGAGGCAACTGTGAATTTCTTCGATGACATTCATCAACATTCTTCAAGAGTAGTGAAAATTATTGAAGAAACTCAACATGAGAGAACCGACCAATTAGCTAACTTTGAGCAGTCGTTCAAGGTAAGCAAAATTTGAGCTTGTTGTTCCAATGCATACTCAAGTCTCATGGCACTCCTTGAGTCTCATTGTTAATTTTATTCCTTTCACCTTAAACAGGAAGAGGCCGCCAGAGAGGAAGAGCAGGCCTTAGAAAAAATCGCTGCAATTTTAGCAGACCTGACATCCAAGAGAACTGCTAGGGTGATTTGGCATTGTTCTTTTCTTTTCCTCTTTGTCCTGTTTTTTTTTTTTTTTTCCTTCTTCAAATTCTTACTGTTGAATTACATATGGTTTAGGTCTCAGAAGCATCAAGAAATATGCAAGACGCAAGCATGAAAGAGTCGAAAAGATTACAGCTTGCGATGTACAGCATGCAGCAAATTTCAGAAGATGCTACAAAGGAAGTTGGGAAGTACGTAGAGAATGCAAAAAGTCATTTCATGGCACAATCGATCTCTGCAAGTGATTCTAAGGCGTTGATGGAAGATTGCCTCCATGATTGGTTAGTTTTCATTTCTTATTCCTTATTTCTTCGTTATCTTCTTCCTCATCATCATCTTTCTTTCTGTCTTACATGTGTTTTCTTTAATTACAAATTTCTCTATACTGATGATGTCCTTCACCACTTGGATGTTGCAATTTAAATTAACCAACAATTGAACACTTCGCCGTTTGTACGTGCGCGCATCATTGCATGTATCAATAATGTGATTCTGTTCTCAAGTCAAACGGAAGCAACGTTATTACGGTCTTTTTCAAATATTTTGATACTCGTACTCAAGTTGAGCTTGAAATGAACGCTTTTGCATATATTAAACAAGATACCCAAGGACGAGAGTTCGTGAACGATTTAGTATGCTTGTAATTTAAATGCTTCTGACATTGCTTGTGACTCATATCATTGGTGAGAATTTAGATTTGTACTCAATTCTCATTGGTATATGCAGCTCAAGGAGAGTGAACCACGCAGGGGAGCAGTGGGAAAATGCGCAGATGTCCTTGAACACTCTCAACAAGAACAATCTTGCAGATATAGAAAATACAGTAACGTTAGTTCTCTCTGCTGGCATGGGAGATTTGGTATGGTGATCATTACAATTTTGGATTTTCCTAAACTTTTGCTGATATATTTGACAGGGCAAATATAAACTCAAACCACACTTTGAATCAAGAATTTGTGTCTGCATCATCATGTATGGATTCAGATTATGATGTAGGAACCCACAACCTGGTAGAAGCTGTAAATGGTAATATGAAGTTCTAACATTAATACTACGCAGATTTCTTCTTGTTAAATTATCATATGAACTCTCTCTCACGAGAGGAAAAAAACCTGCGTACTTTTCAGATTCACTAATGTTGGACCGTGAGAACAAGAAGGAAATTGATTCTACGACCGCACAATGGTCGGAGCAGCTCCGTTCTGTACAAGAGAAGCATGGTGAAAGCATATCAAGCATCCAAGCCCAAGCAGAAAAGTGCCTTGAAAATGATTACTTGGTAATATGGAATTTCTGCAATACCTATTACATAGTGAAAATAAGCTATTTCTAAGGTGCGAATTTGGTGTTGTGTATGAGAGCAGGTTGATGAGCATACAGGTCTAACACCAAAGAAACGAGTGAAACCTCTGCCCAGCCATGCATCTATTGAGGAGATGAGAACACAAATCACTGAAGAAGACAACTCCCCAGAGGAGAGATCCAAATGGATCCAAGCAGAGTCCAAAATTCCGCGTCTAACAGCAGCATCTCCAAATCGAACTCCTTTTGCCGACGTCAATTGACTTTGCCTCCGCAGTTAGCTCGACGGATCTGGGGAAGAAGCTCATCGCCCGATGAGCTCCCACTCCTCTTTTCCCCTGTAATGTTTCAACTGGTTCTTCCCAGAACCCAGGAAAATTTTAGGTAACCTGTAGCGTATGCTTCATTCTTATTTGAATTTTCTGTACTTGGATCCTAGAGAGCTTGAGGAGAGATGCCTGTGGGACACAGCACAAGTCATATGAAGTCCTCCGACGAAGGTGCTAGACCTTTTCCTTTGAAGCATGTAATGATACTATTCTAATTTCTATGTAATGAAAATAGAGGCTATCTAGTAGCATTCTACTGTTGTACCGTGTCTACGCGTAATTGGCCGCAAAAATAATAATAATCTCCGCAAGTAAAACATCCGAAGCTGCTTGCGGCCCACGTTCACCTTTATCCACGCGCCTAAGAAACGACAATTTAGTATTCCATAGGCGGTTATGTAAGCATAGTTTCTTTCGTCATTACAAGATCATCGTCGAAAGTTCTACACTCCGTCCCCCAGCCGCCATGCCATGTCTTGTGATTCTGCCTATATAAACCCGTCCACACGCTCTCTGGTTTCTCATCTCATAACTTCACATTCTTCTTCAACACTTCATTCTTCTTCGCGTTTGCACTAGTTCTTCCATGAAAAGACAGATAGAAAACCAAAACAGAGAGAGCTTAGATCTGGCCATCTCTCTAATGCTTCTCTCTCAACCGGCATCCAAGGCCCTCAACATGTCATCGTTGCCTCATGAATTTGAATGCAAGACCTGCAACCGCAAGTTCTCGTCGTTTCAGGCGCTCGGAGGTCACAGAGCCAGCCACAAGAAGCCCAGACTTGATTCCCAAGTAGAGTTACAGAAACCCCATTCGGAGAAATCGTTGCACGAGTGTTCTATTTGTGGGCAGCGATTCTCTCTGGGACAAGCTCTGGGAGGCCACATGCGAAAGCACAGAGCAGCCATGAACGAAGCCTCTGCTTCCATAAATGAGGTGATTTCTGATGTCCCAGTTCTCAGACGATCAAACAGCAGCAAAAGGGTTATGTGCTTGGACTTGAACCTGACCCCTCTCGAGAACGATTTGAAGTTGCTTTTCGGAAACAAGGCTCCTTCTGTTAATCTTTCCATGTGCTGACCATCAGCTTTTCTGTACTTATGGACCATTCTTTCATTCTTATGTTGTTTATGTAAACTAGGATGCTCTGTCATCCATATATAAATATATATATTTTTTGTTTGTTTGAATCATTTTCATCGTGCACAACATTAAACCTGTTCTATAGGACGAAATTTGAAAAGCCAAAAACATCCAAACATTATGCGCTCCACAATCAATCATAAATCTAAAACTATGTCTATCTCATAAACCCAAACACTCCTGTACTTACCAAAGATTATATGGTTATCTCAGGCTACTAAGTTATTATTACCTTTTTTTCAATTATACTCTTTTAAGAATTTATTCAAACACCCTATTAAATAAATTATGCTCATAAATTAATTTTATTAACTCTGTTCCTCTCAATGCCAATCCAAATGCATCATAAACATGTGGGGCTGTTTATAAGAAATGTAATTGATGGTAAGGGGCAGATTTGCCCTAAAAATTTATGTTTAGGAGTGCTGGGTATCTGAAAATATTTTTTGACTCAATATCACCCTAGAAGTTTTCAAATCATAGCAATATCGTCTTGGTCATTATCTAAGTTAAGTTTGACTGTTAGTTGATTAATTATGTTGAGTTGGCATGTTCACGTATCGCCCACGTTATTGTTTTTCTAGATTAAATGCAAATTTACTCTGAAAGTTTTTACTCATAACATGTGGCATCTGAAAGCTTTCAAATTGTAGCAATATTGTTATAACTGTTATCCATATTAAATTTGATAATTAATCAACCAGTAATTGAGCTGGTAGATCCACATGTGATCCACTTTATTTTATTTTTTCAAGATGAGGATTTAGCACTAACTCTAAAAAATTCATTGATTTTGTACTTTCCAAGCCTATGACTATTCCCAAAGTCGATCTCGTCATTTACATCTTTTAAAAATTCTTAGTGGGCTTTACATATATTATTTACTTTATTTGTATGTCCTACTTTTGTTTTTATAAAAACCACTAAACTAAGAGCAAATGACGAAATAATAGATGTATGAAAAGAGTTGTTTTTGTGTGGGAGAAATGGCACTATAGTTATGAACCAATGGATAATTTGAAGGGAAAAAAATAAAGTGGATCTCACGGTCAATTGTAAAAGTCAAAACCGTAATTTTTTAAGACTTAATCAGAAATATGTTGAATCCAACAGTCATGATTTGGAGTTTCTAGATGAAAGTCCATTACGCGAAACATGAAAGCGTTTGCATTCCGTGCTCATTAGGCTGATGAGCATGGAGTGCTCAGCAGTCAAAATGCCGTGTGTTTTGAGTGCTGAGCTCTTTAATTTTTTTTGACTTTTTTTTTCCTTTTTTGTTTTGCTATAGAAAAATCTATGTTACCTCAAATCATTAATATAAAAACTAGTTTGATATTTAATTTAATTTTAAATATAAGATCTCAATCCACATTTTATATATATAAATATATATCTATTTTTTAATATAATTTTTGTAATAATTGCACATGTTAAAGATTTAATCAATTAGTGGTTCTAGTTAATATACATAATTAGTAAAAAGTATTTTAGATAAAAAAATATCTATTTATTACAAATAACTAATTTAACTAATTTTTTTAATATACATGAATTAGTCGAACTAACTCTTATATTAAGAATTAAATAAAGTATGTATTAAAATTATTTTTGGTTAACATTTATCTAGTACTCTAAAATATTTTTTTAGATGTTTTCAATACCTTAAAGTATTTTATAATTCATTTAGTACCTTAAAATATTTTTTCATACACATTTAATGTCTTAAAAAATTTTCTATTTCTTGATATTGTATCACAAAATATTTTAGATTGCTGAAAAGTTATTTTAGGATACTAGATAAATCATAAAAGATTCTACAATACTAGACCTAAAGTATTTTAGAATGATGAATGCATATGGAAAAATATTTCAGAGTACTAAATAAACAACAAAATACTTTAAAATATTAGATTCTTAAATACTTTAGAATACTAAATACACATAAGAAAATATTTCAGGATATCATAAAATATTTTAAAATATTAAACATATCTAAAAAATATTTTAAAGTATTAGATAAATCTTAACTAAAAATAATTTTAATACATATATTTTTTTGTAGTGAAAAAAATTTAAAAAAATAAAGGTCCCTTGTTATCCTACTCAGGACGTTTTGAGTCCGTGCTCATCAAGATGATGAGACGAGCACGGAATGCGGATCCAACATGAAGCGTGAAAGGGAGCGAGCAAAGGCTGAAGAAGTTAACGCCCATGCTGATTGTCGGGGCGGTCCTACCCTAATTTGAATGACCTGCCATATGCGTAATTCGCTGTACCGCAGACGTTGACATTTCATCCGTCAAATCCCCCACGCCTCACTCTTCCCGCTGCTCCATTCAACATTTCCTCCTTTGCACACTTACGGATAGCAACAGAACAGTATATATAAAAATTAAATAATTAATTTGCATCTATTAATTAAAATTAGTATATTTAATACTTGTTTTTTAATTGAATCTTTAATAATTTTTATTGAAAAGAGAGAAAAAAGAGATATAAGAATAGTTTGTAAATGTAAAAAAATTTAATAAAAATTAAAAAAAAAAGTGTTATAAGTGAGTTCTAAATGAGGTGGATGGAGTAGAAGAAGGGTAAGACCAGACAGCAATGTAAAGTGAGGAAGGTTGAATATCCGCATCTCGGCGCGCGATGAGAGGCACTTGAGGGATAATGCCTTACGTCACCCCAATAAATACAGAGGCTGTTACTTCATTTAACGTAACGGCCAATGGCTTTTTCTTCAGAGCTTCCATTTGCGTGTCCTCGCAAATGGGCCAATTTGGGTATCCTCGTGAGGAAAGCAATTACGTCAGCCCGCCGAGGCAGTCATCTGAGTTTCGGCTGACTCATAAGGGCTTTTTTGTAATTGCAATTCGGTCAATAATGGACTTCAAAGCTCATTCAAAACCGGACGAAGCGTTGTTGACTACGTGTACCATTCAGTATCCAACGTGATTTTTTCCCCCTGATCAAGAAATTTGCATGACATTAAAAATATAAACTACTACAGTATTTATGTTTTATGAATGGCGTAACTACCTGTAAATTTTATTTTTTCTTGTATTGATTTTGATTTTGCCGATAATGTATGCAATATGCTCATTTTCCTAACGTGGTGGTGGGCCAAAAAAGCTCATTTTTCTTAATATTTAAAACGCTACTTAAATAATTGGAAAGATATTAAAATGCGGAAATAAAGTTGAGAGAGTGCGAACGATTGCAGAAGTATGGAAAATAATAATACAATGATACGTTGTTTCTTCGAAATTCTATTTCGTTATTTTATATTTGAAATCGAAAATTATTGTAAAATATTTGTGCCCTGATAGATTTCAAGCTGACTAGGGATTTTGAACGACTAGGGATTTTGAACATTATGGAGAGTTGAAATATTGTTGGCCAAGAAAACTAAAAAGAAAGCCGGAGAATTGAAATATTCTATAGTGGAGTGCTTAAGATATAACAGCGTCGCCAGCAACTATTATATTCCTACTGACGCAACCACAGCCAAATTGGATTTCACCATACACTGAATAATCAGTTATTGGTATCTATACTTAATGCAATGGCTTTTGGCCTCCTCGGGAAAAAGATTCATCAACAAATTAACTGGAGAATAAAAAAAAATCCCACAACATTAAATTAGACGTATCTTGAAGCATGTATTAGTCAATATATATATATATAATTATATTGACTCATTCAAAGTGACGGTTCTTAGGGATTACTATAATATATATATATATCTATCTCAAAGTGCGGTTCAGGGATTACTAGGGCTTCATAGTAATTAAGTTACTTAATGTTTGAATTTGACTGCAAGAATTTTAATCAACATAGTACAAACTACGAAGGGGATCACATATATAAATGTCTGACTTGCTATTATCTTATCTTTTGCATATGGGTCTGAAGTATCATTTAAAATATTAGTAAATAATTGAGTTGTTCTTTTCTTTATCTGTCGTGTTTTTTAAGCTTTGTTCAATGCATGTGTTACGTCGTTGCATACGCAGCTATTTTGTCACTTGAAACTTTAAAAATTGCTACTTCTGCCTATAAAACTTTAATTTGCATTCGTTGAGTTTGAATATGAAAAATTTATATACAAGAACTTTATGATTGAATTTTAAAATTATTTGTAAAATTGGAACTCAAAGCCAATTTAATGTTAAATACTCCAATTCGAATTTTATATCCAAATCTAGACTGGTCATGTACTACTTTCAGTCCTTAATATAAAAATTAGTTTAATGTTTAATTTAATCTTAAATATAAGAACCTAATCTATTTTATCTTCATACTTATCTATTTTTTAAAGTAATTCTTGTAGTAATTACATATGTTAAATATTTCATCAAATGGTAATTCTAACTAATATACATGATTAGAAAATATATTTTTAAAAAGATAATACTTATTTATTATAAATAACTAATTTAACTAATTTTTTAATCTCTTTAAATTAGTTAACTAGATCTTATATTAAGGATAAGAGTGAGTATTATATATCACGCACAGGCATATGCATCTGAATTATCTGATGATGAGGGCGTGACGTGATTTCACACTTGAGAGTTGAGACTGCTGGCTGCTGCCACTAGTCAACGGGACATCTTCTTGCTTTAAGTGCTAACTGCTCAAAACGCAGACAATGGTAAAATATTCATTATTCACTAAATTAAACTTACCCGGCACACAAACTTCTCTAGTCTATTACGTACAAGTATATGATATATCAGTTCTTATTGTTTTTTTTTTTTTGTGACAAGTTTTTATTTTTAATCAGCCAAATAAATTGACTTGATCCCGATGACGATCGTCTGAAAATGCTGTTAAATAAAATAATATGGCACGATATGACAACGTGCGTTCAGATAGAATGATCCACTTTAGACCAAGTTTGAGGCATTTGTCCCCACCCTCATGGCCTAGCCTCTCTGAAATTAGGCATCAAATTGTTGATTACGATATGAGTAGGTATAGGTTTTTCTTTTAAGAAAATACCATCCATTTATTAATATAAGAATTAGCTAATTAATTTTAAAAAATTAAAAATAATTAAGTTAGTTATTTATAATAAATATGTGTTGAATTTTTTTAATTATTCTATTTAATTATGGACATTAGAATTAAATTAACCCCTTAGTGAAAATCTTTTACAGTCAATGATAAAATTTTAGAGAAGACAATAAAAATTTAAGAGATAAAGTTAATTAAGATATTATATTTTAATTCTAACTAGCTCTTATATTCAAATCGAGGTAATAAATAACATAACTGACATGAATTATTAATCCAAAACAATAACAAAAATGACTGAGAACATGTGGAGCTTCACCATCTCCTTACCTTTTACATTAATCCTGCTTCCTCCCCACATATATGAGCATATACATGCACATATGTAAGTGCACGTTTAAATAGTGTTAGGAAGTCTCAGAAAATCAGTTGGAACCGATAAAAAAATTAGTTAGATGAAAATGGCATCTGACATAATTGTTAGGAGTAGCTGACCTTTTCACTTTAAAGTTCAAGTTGAACATTTTGAAGGCCAAAATATCTCAATTACACTAGTGATAATTCCTCCTTCTGCTGCTATATATCTTTCAAAACGTGTCCGTCTGTTGGGAATAATAATGATGTTTAATTTGCTGAGAAACGTAATGACATAATTTCAGTGAAAACCGTAAGCAATAATATTGTATGTGAGAGTAATTGGATCGAAGTGTGATGGAAATGGGACGTAATGCTGCACAACTGGTGTTTAACAAGTCAGCTAATTTAGGTTGCCCGCTTCTCCGTTCCCTCCGTTATTGCTCAACCCCTATTCACACGCCAATAATATATCTTCTCGACCACAACTAGCGAGTGTAGTGTTCAACATTTTCCATGGGAAAGGAAAGTAAATTAAAGTAGGCACCAAATAACGTTGTCCTTTGAATGCTTCCTCATCAGGTTGGCCGTTATACCTACCCTGCATGGAACTCGATTCCCACTAACGTGTGTGGAAGAAGCCTTGCACGTACAATTGAGCACAGGCGTCACAAAGCAATCAATCGGAACGCGGCCTTCCACACACGGACATGGTTATTGCAAACACCGTAGCACCAATTAATTGATTAATAAACTTCAAACATGCAGTTGTTAATTGAGACTTGAATGAATTGGTGTCCAAATGCGACGACGTTTCTCATTTAGCAGCCGGCGAAGTTTCCAGGAAGGAAAGACCCCATCAGTTGTTCACCAAAACTACACTTTTGGTCCCCCCGCCACGCGCTCCTTCGAGCCCAGACGTAACGTAAACCCCACGTGATCAAAATCCCTCAACCGTCAACATCGAAAACAAAAAGGGCCGAACAATCATTCACTAAGTATTCCCAGGGGCATTCTCGTCCTCACGCACGACTCCCCTTGCCACGCTCCTTTGGCAACATCGTTTGAACGCGGACTCAGCTTAAAACCAGTCAAACACTCTTTGACTACTCTTCTTATTGAACTCTATATATACCTGTCCCCCCCGGACTACTCCTCACACATCACACAGATTACAGTTCTCATCCCATCTTATATCCTCACACGCACAAGTTCGCTTACAGATCTAACTTGGAGGCATGAAAAGGGAGAGAGATTGCGAGACGAGCTTGGACTTGGCCAATTGTCTCATGCTGCTGTCTCACCGTTCTCACCAGCAAACAAAGACTGATAGTTTAGAATTTGAGTGCAAGACCTGCAGGCGGAAGTTCTCGTCGTTTCAGGCGCTGGGAGGGCACAGGGCGAGCCACAAGAGGCCGAAGCTCGACGGAGAAGACGACCTGAAAGCAGAGGCCAAATCTCTCAAGTTGGGGAACAGACCCAAGATGCACGAGTGCTCCGTTTGCGGGATGGAGTTCTCGTTGGGCCAAGCTCTTGGAGGCCACATGAGGAAGCACAGAGCCGCTCTTCACCCTGACACGAACCAAGTCGACCATGTGCTCGCCAAGGTCCCTGTTCTTAAGAGATCCAATAGTAAAAGGGTGTTTTGTTTGGACCTCAACCTAACGCCTCTCCAGAATGACTTGAACTTATTGTTTGGAAAGACGGCGCCCGCCTTCACTTGATATCTTCCTTTGTTTCATTCTTTTAATTCTTGTCGCGCCAGCTCTGCTGAATTTCATTTGTATTCATTAGCCTTGATCTTAACATTCATTGTGTATATTTTTCAATTCTTTCATTCACAATTTGGTAGGAGTTTAGAATTCGATCACATCCATCTTTCATGTATTTTAACCACAAGTTAATGTTTGAAGAGACTTCCCCTCACCAGCTGAATCCCTCTTGCAAATTAAATAAAACAAACAATCATCCAGAAAGAGTTATTGATAAGTTTTTCTTAAGAGTCTGAACTTTCGATCTATTATTCCCAGATCTCATTTTATCCTTATCGCCTAAGTTAGGTTGAATGCTTCTATATGATACTTAACACGGTCAACTATGTATGAAAGCGAACATCCAAATTCAATTGTGGGTAAAATACGGCCAGCGTGCGTTTCCATGAAACACAGAAGAGAGCGGTTGAAAATTTACAAGAGGACGAGTTGAATCGTTATTTGTGTTGTCAACAATGAACACAGCTAACACAGTGGGAACACAGAGAGAACTGGCAATATTGAACAGGAATGCTGTTTCATTGACTTGAATAGGAATGTTATTTCTAGAACATTTTCCTTTCGGCCATTGACATTTATACGCGTACATATTCCAAATTACCGATAATTTACGTGTACGCTCGTTTTCTTGAGGCAAGACTTATATACGCGTTCTTTTTTCGGGTGATCCCGGGGGATCCAGTGGATCGGGCCCAGTAACATAGAGGGAAGACGTTATGGGCCGCGCTGGCCTGCTTTTACTTGGGCTACCTCGAGATAAAAGCCCATATTATTGGGGTCAAACGTTAAGCCTTTAATTGGGTGGTTTTACTTCTTCAAATAGAGAGCTCCATAATTCCTCAACAGCAACTAAAAATGGGGAAAAATAATCGTAGGGAAAGGATGGAAGCAAAGCGACGGTGTGAACTAAGAAGAACGAGTCATTGTCCGAATAGTTGCACCCTCGTCTAGGACCTCCCAAAAATTAAAAAAAAACTGCGATTCAAATTCTTGTCCCTGTCACAATGCTTCAATGAATACGACTGCAGCACCTTAATTCCCAACAAGCACACGCATGTTTCTGTCACCGCTACAACATGAACAGATTCCCCCAACATTATTACTTGCCGAATAATAATTATAGTAAAAACAGGCTAGAATACGTCATCGATAACTGTTTGTATGTAATTGCTTCCTCTATATCTATATATATATATATAAAGAAAAACGGAAAGATGCTTGAGATATTAATGGCTGAGCGTGGACAGTTATGTACAGTATTTATATAATGCAAATTGTGCATCGGCCGTGACGCAGGCAATAGTAAGGAATCTTGGTCACGTGAAAGTAGACCTTCAAGAACGTTCCATTATATATCACGCAGAGCAGAAATAATCTTACAATCGACCTATACTTTCTGATAGAAGGAGGAGGAAGAAGAAGCAGCAGCAGCGAAAGCCCCCTAAAGTTCAGAAAGTGGCGGGGCATAATTATGGGAACTTTATCAGATCAGATATGCATGCAGGCTTGCTCTTTTTGATGAGTCTTATCTCATATGAATACAAGAAAATGAAAGACTTAATCATCACGAGACATGTGTGGTCCAAGCATGAAGCTATATGGGACACGTTATTTTAACTAACACAGTTGCTTCTTTCTTTCTTTCTTTCTCTGTTTTCTTTTTCTTGGCGAGAGGTTTCCATCATCATCGCCTTGAAACAGTTGTTTGGGGGTATATGATTATGACGCTGAGCTTAACTTTATGTCAATAAGACCGTTAATGATGATATATGCATTTATATTTAGAGGTTTGATTTCTTGTGAATTTAAATATGGAGAACAGTTCATGCAGAGACGCATTCCGTGAGCTTTTCCATCATGACCATCCACCCGAACATTATTTAATAAATAAACAAACAGGCATTTCACGATCCATCACACAGCTCTCATAAAAGAGAATTTGTTTATAATTCTAAACGAAGATAGATGATGGAAGAGAGTTCATTATACATATATATGAGAGCAATCAACTGAGATGATGAGACCCAAATAATTGCCTGAACTGATTGATAAGGGACCCATGCACATCAAGTTGAAAATAAAATGGTGATCATAATTAGTGCTTATATATATATATATATATATATATATCTCAAAATGAGCAAGTGGCGAGGAAGCGACCACTTCAATGAGTTGACATTCTGAACTAAATACGGGCATATATATATATATATATATATATATATAACACAAATATATTGAAGTCATGCATCATGAGGTTAATATAATACTGTCTAAATATAGGAAAAAACAAAAGCAGTTCGGCATTTATCAGTTATACAACCCATACCACAAACGTTCAACAAAATCCATCCACAAGCTAAACACCGATCCGTATGCTCGTTGCATTAAAGATAGGGTGTCGATCCAAAAGTACTTGTGGTTTTATATATACAGGGTAAAGACCGTTTGGCCAAGTGCCTAAAAATGTCATGTACATATTCTGAATCACATATATCGTAGCGCATAGTTCATATGTCATATGGTTATGGACCATATAATAGTTCCCACAAGTTAATTAAGTCTCTCATATAGAGTCAACTTTTACAATACTCACACCTACAGTTTTATACTTAGAGAGTGTTTGGATAGAAATCAAACCATGGTTTCAGAAGTGCTTTCACGGATTACGAAGTAAATATGTGGAGGAGGTTACCTCGTTTTGTGAAAAAGTGCTTCTGAAACCACGGTTTTGGAGCACCCAAACAGGCCTTTAGTATTACTCAATGTTCTGCAGTTTCCATGTTTCAATCCCGTGTCTTTGGACTATATATATATATAACTAATGCCAGGTAATATTTAACTTGATGGTGTTGTTAAGCTGGCACACTCTTTAAGAATTGATATCCACGCTTGCAAGTGGCAAATAATGTTCCAGTCATCCAAGTTCTATGGAACCAATATTGAAATTGTATATAACGATATATCTATTGAAATATGCTTGCTCTTAAATACAGGATCATATTCTATGCTTTTTATTGGATTTTCTGCAAAGCATCTTGAGTTTTCCAATGGTTTATTCCGTTTAATTTGAACGTTCTTGCCAGTTGTAAGATTTTCTTTCAACGTAACCTAGCTCGGAGTAACATATATAGGTCTGGTTTAGAAAACATTTAGCGCACGATGCATCATGAGACCCACTTTACAGAGAGAGAGAGAGTATTAATGCATACGATGAACTTAGAGAGAGATGGGAAAAAAAATCAATGAGGGTAATTATATAGATGCGCCATGTACAACTACACACACACACACTCACATATATATTACCTCGTCTCTTCTTCTTCTTCTTCTTTTGAATATATGAATCCACGATTCATTTTACAAAACAATTATATGTGCAAAAACGCGCTAGCCATCCAAAATTAACCAAGACATGCCATACTCCATAACTTTACAATATATCCGAGAGAAATAGAAAAGAGATAAAGTGTGTGAGAATGATTATTTTCCTTTTTTTTATCCATCAATTCATTCTGTCCTGTATTCTCTCTTTAATTAAAATGAACATAGAATATTCAAATTTCAGTTTTTTATTGGTTAGTGCTCAGCTTATATATGTAGCTATACCTATTATGAATTATTAATTTCCACTCTAGGTAAAATTAGAGTTCCGATTATAAAACTCATTGATTGCTCAACATAATGCCAAGCATCCAAGGAATTATAAAGTGGTCAGTCAACGAGGTTCAGGAGAGTTCTAGCGCCTATGATCTGTCCCAATACTACTGAACTTAACCCGAGTTAACATCAAAATTAAAATATATTCTGATCCTAATTTCAATCGCCCGTCCTCATGCTATTTTGCTGGCCTAATAATGAAAATCGATCAACTTGTTTCAGGCTTCAAACACATGCATGTGCCAATGAATATATATTAATTTAAGGCTATATGATTAGTAGTACGAATAGAAGTAATAAATATCTTAATTTGACATTAATACCAGACATTTCTATATTTGAAGATAATCGTGTTTAAAAATGGATTTCGCTTGTCATATTTAATATGAGAGAGAGAGTTAATGGGAAATTATTAGAGCGTGAAAGCCCCCCGTGCAGTCTAATTTATTTGAAAATTATCGTATTTCTGAAGCGGCTAACCATTAACGAAAAAACATTATTAATTGATTAATATAATCAGAAATTTAGAACTATAATTCCCCATTTTGTTAAATAAACAGGTAATATATACTGTGTTATTTAAACTTCACGTAAATCACATTTCCCCACTGTGACTCTAGAATCGACTTTGGATCGGAGCTATATGGAGCTTTCTGCATCTGAAAACAAGCAGGAAGCCCCACGTAAAGGAAAGTCAGTCAAGATATATATAATATAGCAAATTAATTAATTACAGCAAATTAATTAATTACAGGTGTAGGCTAGAAGATACCATAATGGATGGTTAGCGTATATTAGGGTGGGTATATACACGGGATTAGGTTGGAGCACTTGCTTAAGCACGAGATTAGTTGAAAAGCTAAGCAAAAGGCTGGTCAGAAAGAGCCATTAGACGAGCAGAGGAAGTAATTGACAGAAACAAGAATAAAGGTGGCGAAAACAACAAAGCTTCACTCCAAAAAGCTTCAAAATGATTGCTGGGAAAAAGGAAAAGCTCTCTGGAGAAAAAGATATGGAGTGAGGATGAGGAAGATCTAAGTATATGAATCGAAATATTATTTACATAAAGGATGTCATGATTAGGACGCTTAACCCCTAATAATCATGCCAGTACTTACCTAATAATTGGGTTAGCTTTTGATTGCTATATGCCACACTCTCCATCAAAACCTTTCCTATATAAAAATCTCTTCCTGCTAAGGTTGATTCATGGACCTGCAATAAAGATGGTTGTTAAAATTGTGAATGCGTTATTTTCTTGTGCATGCCCATTAATTGTGCCAACCCTAACCAAATTAACCTAGCATCTTGGGTCGTTGTATGTAAGAGATGACGATAACACAATGTTATCATCGTGCGATTTACATATATAAACTTATCTTCCCACGGCTCCAAATTAAATATCTGCGTACAAAGTTAGGAAGTAGTCTCAATCTAAATCCACTATGTACAATATTTATGCAGTAACTATTTGTTCATGCCTTACTCCTCCTATTGAATGGAACAAAAAATATTGCAAAATGAAGAATGCAGGCACTATGGACGATGGGGATTCTGAATAATTATATTTGTCAGAAAAATAATAATAGTGCCTGCTAATCTTATGATTCTGGAAAAACGAAATGGTGCTTAGCTTAATTAGTGTGTGCGTGTGCGTGTGCGTGCGTGACAGAGACTTCACCATGGACGATAATCATTATAAGTGGGGACATAAATGGGAGAAAAAGCAAACTATTATCATGATCATATATATGCACACACAATAGGCATTGTCTCTTTTTCAAATTCGTCTATTATTAGCTTGCTAGCTAGCCAGTATATACATAGCATATACATGAGTAAGCGAAACTTTTCTTTTGCGCACTCAACCACGTGGCTATGGGACATTATCGTACTAATTAATATTGTTATCGTACGTACCAAGAAAAACCAATATAATGCCTCATCATCGCGTAGTACGGGAATTAACCTAAATTAAAAATGCCATTTCACCAGATCCGTCTAACATTATAGCGCGTTCAACCTAAATTACGTACTTATCATGCAGATGAATGGTCTTTGAAAATATGTCCCCTCAGTTTTCAAAAGTCAGGGATTATCCCATTCTTTCAACTACTTTCTCGTGGCATACCACTGTCATTTCTAATAAAGTATTAACCTGTTTTAGCTTAATTATTATAATACCAGCAGATTAACTAATAAGTTCTTTTACTGTGTCAAGGCACGTTAAGCTGAAGGAATAGCGACACGGAAGGTCATACCTCAGCAAGTCTATTTAGAGACAGAAACGTCAAAAATCATAGCGTAACATAGGATAACGAAGAGAGCTAGCCCTAGATACTGCATGAATCATCACCTTCCAGCTCCACAAGAGACAATTCATCACTTGCGTCACTCTCTGTTTCAAAACCCTTGGACAGTTCATATTTTAACACTTTGCGAACGTGTCTTATAATTCCAACTCTTTAGATTTAGTTTATTATAGTACGGATATTACAGATGGTGGTGCCAAATTTTCTCCTATGTAGAAGGCTTGGCAGATATTAACAAATTTGAAGAAGGTTATCTATATCGGCCAACATCTTTAATTTGAGCACGATCAATTAATTTTTATTACTTTTGGTGTTCTTAGTCACCAAAAGTGAAATTTTATAATTAATCCAGCCGTCAAAAAAGTTGCAGATAAATTGTAATTAAGACAAATAAGCTTACGTGTCTTCCTAAGCGAAGCCTTGTTAATTGACTGGAATATATATTTTTGTAACACGTTGCGTTTGATCCGTGAGGCACATAGGATAATTTATTTGTTTATAGATAATGGAGACATTAAAAAAATGCATATGGAAATAAAAGGCACAATCAAAGAAAATCTGGTACGGCGAGAAATAGGATTAGGGCGATGACTTCAATTTCCAAATGGAAGGTTATATATTAGCAATGCGCATGGCTTTCACTGTCAAGAATAACGCGAGGTGCATTCTGATATCACATGCAAATCTACCTCAGGATTTTAGGTATAATTAATTATAAGATAAAAAATCAGAGTGAGGCTGGTCCGTGTTTACATGTAAATTGAAATCAACTACTATTTGGTTTCAAAATATTTGTCATTTGATTAAATTAGAGTGATGCTGGTGCACACGTTTAAGAACATTATTAGAGTAAAATTGATGTTATTTAATTAAAACATCCTTAATAAATAAAGAAAGAAAGTTTAGTTAAGATGGTTTGACTTGTGATTAATTATTACCAACGGGAAAAATCGTATAGAATAATTGATACTTATTGAAATTCTATAAAGTTGCAATTATTTGGGGGGGGGGGGGAAAGCTCTAAAATGACAGATTTTTTGAAACGGACAATACGGTTATATAGTTTTCACAGTTCATGAATAATAAAAAATTTTGTAGTTTTTATAGACATATTGATATGATCGATACGCAATTGAGAATATGTTTTATGTGGCTGTACAGTTTATGAATTAAAATCGTTATATCTGTGTAATAATAAAATCATATTTACTTGGTCACTTGATTTATATAAAATATCAATGCAATTAAATAATTTATATAAAATATTATGCCCCGATATGCGCCAAGAAAAAATTATCATGAATAATTGTCTCGTAATTCTTTTTTATTTGGTGATAATTGTCTCATAATTTGTGGAAGTTCAGTTTAGTTGACATAATTTGTTTGAGTTTCCATTTAATATAAAGATTCATATCTTCTGGTTCCACTCACCTGCTTTTGTCCTGCCCTTTTGAATGTGTTTCTAAATACAATGTACAAACCCCTTACTTATCCAAATGGTGGTAATAATTCAACAAGATGTTCTAATCCTGTTTTTTTTTTTTTTGACCAGAGGTTCTAATCCTGTTTTTATCTTCATAATATACTATCATGTACAGGTACATGAAATTAAAGTATATTAAAGCAATCATAACAATTGACCTGCACCAAATCGTAATGGGAAAGGAAAATAGAAGTCACGTTCAAGTCATCAAACAAATTGTCCGTAAGATTGAAGTACAATTGATTCTATCCCTGTTTAATAGGCGCCGCCCCTATGCCCTCTCTATATATAACCTGGAAAGTAAATACATAACGAACTCTTTTACTTACTTTATAAGAATTTTCGATTAGTTTAATGAATATTTTAGGCTTTTCAATGGGGTTAGGTTATAGGCATGATCTTTTTGAATCCTCTCAGGCCTCAGCTACTGAGAGCTCCAAAACAAAGGCTAATTAATTACTGTGTTGTAGGGTTACAGATTGTCGCTAAGCATTGGTCCCTATTTTATTAAAACAGTATATTATCTTTCAATATCTCAAGCTTATCTTACATTGTTCAACTAATGGGGCGCATGACTGAGGCACTCAGCACTAATCAGCTTCTCTCAGTGATATAAAGCTGGGCGCCTCATAATTAATGGATATGATTGGGACACTGTTAGTGTTCATAGATTCTTCGCCCTTTTGCAGTATCGTATTTTCTACCTTCGTATGTGCTATGATCTTTGACCATATCTGGAGACCAAATTACGACTTGGCACGTGTGATGAACCCAAAACACTACTGATGAGTCTTGATTATATTGGATACGTGTTTGTTTTTTTTTTTTTAATGAAAACTTGAAGAGTACGTAAGCAAGATACACATGTTCGTATGCTAGAGAGTTGGAATTAGCCTTGTTGGTATTTGACGAGGGAGGAGCTCCGAGAAAATTAGCACTCTTCGACCAATATCATTTAATAAGTTTATCTGTTTATGCTGATATCTGGATTTGCTTATAGGTATGGTTTCTAGAAATCACCTTTTTTAATTAATACAACGTGGATTCAGTTGACATAAGAATTTGACCTATAATTTTAAACTTTTGAGTTCATGTTATCTTATTAATGTAAAAAAATTTTATTAGTGAATAATCTATAAGTACCTATAAATATTAACACTTTTTTAAGTTTTGGTTTTGATGATTTCGAGATTCAATTCTTTTAAATTTTTTTTTGGATTAAAAAGAGATGACTTTATATGTATGTATACATATGAAGGAAAGTTACGAGATAAATTATAGAATTATATAAGCCCCATCAATGAGTGTTATCCCTTGCTGTGTGATACATATATTGTTGACCCGATCAATATATATATATATATATATATAGGTGTATATAATGAGAAGGCCTATGGAGAGAGACATGTCGACGTGTCCTGCCACGATGAAAGGGTAGTAGGTTTTGGTTGGCGGGGTACTCTTCCTTCCACTTTAATTTAAGGTGGCTTTTTTTATTTGCAATACTGTCAATACTTGCATAATAATATTATATTGTTTTTCTCGTTTTCTCAGGGATAACCCTAGTTCGTATGTTATGCTTTTAGGTCCTGACCCATAGGTATTAGCATATCAGATCTTAGCTTTTTTTTTTTGTATAGCAAGATTTTTATTTGTATCCTCAAATAATAATTTTTCAAAAAAAAGAAATGCAATTATATAAAGTATTGCTGAGTATTAATAGTTAAAAACACACACACACAAAGATGCATGGCAAGCGTAACTCTTTTTCTGCTGCATAGTCCCAGTGATTTAATTTTCAGTAGAGGTGAATGAAGAACATATAGTTAATGAAAAGGAAAAAGAAAGACATAAGCGTGGCCCATGCATTTTGATTCATTGAAGGGATCGGAATATGTAGGAAAATTAAAGGGGATAGGCGGACGCACGTCCGAAACGGGAAAACTCTTATTTGTTTGCGTTTGTTGTTGCTGTGGTAGTGAGAAGGAACAGGTTGTCGGGCTATATGAAGCAGGTGGAGGGTAATTGAAGAAGGAACCACACAAGTGTCCAGTTTTTGAGGCTCCCACTCGGTCTGCGTCCATCCATATATACTCCTCCGGTCCTTAATATAGGACCCAATTATTGAGTTGGTTTTGGTCGTAAATATAAGACCCATTTATCATATTTATCAATTTTTTCTAAATTACCTCTATAGATACTTTCTCAACAATAATCAAGTAGAAGAGGGAGATGGGGTATTAGATAAAATTATTATGGTGTTTTAGGAAAAACATGTCACATTTTTTATAATTAACTAACTTACCTAACTTTTTTAATTTAATCAAATTAATCAAATGGGTCTTATATTAAGGAACGGAGGAGTATTATATATATGGATGCTCGTGTTTCATATATCCCCCGTAAGCATCAAGTTTGGAACACAGCTTGTCTTCTCCATTTTCCTACACATGGCCTCCTCCTTTATACCTAAACCTAACCCCCTCTTTATTTATTCCTTTATTTCTGACTCTCCATTAGTATCCCCACATTCTTTATTACTATTTCCTCCCGTGTTATTTTGGTCGGTCGTGTCACCAATATCTCTTTCAATTTCTGCCTTCCTCCACCATTTACTGCCTCTTTATCACCATTACTTTTTATGAATTCTTTTTCGTGACCTTAATTATTTCCCTGGCTTCTGCATCCTGCTTATTTCTGAGGACATCAATAAAACGAAAATAATGTTAAAGAATAACACTGGCCCAGAAATGGGTAAGGGTAAATACCATCATCATCATATTTTAAAATCGGGGCAGGATGTCCTCGCGTAGTCCCACACCATATATATGGGCACACTTCAGGACTCTACCTTTTGCTCTGCCACTATGCATCTATATATGTATCCTTCCATCCAAGGGAATGACCAAAATAATTAGAAACATTAAGGGAATGTGAGGCCTGCATTGAAGCCAAAGGGTGCGTGTGAAGCTTCCAATAAAACAACATGGATGTGAGACTCATCACAACAAAATTTAGGTGAATATGTATATGTGGGTGGTAAAAAAGCCAATAGTGGTGGTGTGGGGTTTTACTTCAGCTCCAGACTTGCAGCCAAATGGCGGGATCATATAATTGCATCTTCCTGTAAATGGAGTTTAAAAAGTAATACTCCTTTAGTCCTTAATATAAGATCTAATTAACTATTTTGAGTAGATTAAAAATATTAGTTAAGTTGCTTAATATGATATGCTCTCTCTAAAACGCTCTAAACATTTTTCCTAACTCTCTCCCTTCGCCCTTACTTGATTATTTGTTGAAAAATATTGATAGAGTTAATTTGAAAAAAAAAAACAGTAAACACATGAAATAGATCTTACATATAGGAACAACATCAACTTTCTAATTACGTCATATATTAAAGATCAGAAGAGTATTAGTTTTCTAATTGAAAACATTAAAAGGCGGCAAGAGAGAGGGGAAAAAAAAACATTGCAGGTATGGACACGAGATTTCTCCTTCTGTATTCGTTAGTATCTGTCTCGCTCACTGTGTTTATTTCATAAATATGAACACCAGAATTTCACAAAAGATTCTTACAAAGCGAAAGAAAAACACATGAGCATAATTCACGCGTCGACGTTCTTTCTTATTTATAGAATTGATAATAATAATAATAATAATAATAATAATAATAATAATAATAATAATAATAATAATATAAAATAGCGTGCTAAATGTAGCTATGTATACAAGAAAAGGAATAATAGAAGCCTCGCACTCTTGCAAGTGGGCAGGGGTAGATTCCATCAGAAACATGCATGTGTGGGGGAAAGAATCATTTAAGGAAAAAAAGTGAGAATTTGAATTTTATGATTGACAGACATACACACCATTCTGTTGGGTGCAATTGCTCATGGGAGGAGCAATCTAAATAGAGGTAATTCCAGAGCCCATCACTCACAAATCTAAACCATTCAAATCAACTGGATGGTCAATATTATTTTACTTTTATATTTTCAACCTCTTATTACTTTGATACGTGCAAAAAAAAATGAATTTATTATTTAAATATTTTAAATATAAATATTCAAAACTAATATAAACAATCCAAAACTCACATGCAAGGATCAGCACTGAGATGATCATCCAAACCCTTTTCAACATAATATGTCATTCGGTTTCTTATATTAAGTGTTTATAAGCAAATTCATGTAAAACGAGACAAAATTATTCTTACATATTTTATAAATCATGAAGACAATAATATGTAAGGCAGTTAGTAAATATGAGTAATTCTTTTAATAAAGAATCTTTTTTGACCAGAGATTCTAATAAAAAATCAAAATCTTAATTCAAAATTAACTCTTTTCGCTGGTACGTAACTCTCCCCCGCTGGTTTAGGAATAAGCATTGAACCTACACCATCGCTCTTGGTTCTGCGTGCCTGGGCCCAAAAACCGTCTTTCTTGGTTTCTTGCTTTCCACAGTTCCGAAATTACAACAATACCCACGATGAGAATGATGCGTTTTATGGAAATTCCGGATTTCAAATTTCAAGGTTTTCTTGACATTTTTTCCTTTTTCTTTTTAATATAATTTTCCTCCCACAAATCTCCATCTCCTCCCGCATCACTACAATATAAATTTGATAACCAAATGACCCTTTTTGCTTTTCCGAGGAACGCCACGCTTCCAAGTCCAAACCTCCTCTTTCTCTTCACCCTCTCCAATCAAGTAATGCAAAACTAACCTACTGGACTGGATCTCCTCCTTCATCAGAAAACTATCAAAGCATGAAACCTGGGATTCTATCGTAAACACTCATTCTGATCATTATTCTCTGCAAAACTCAATACTCTTGAGTCTTCATTCTGGTAAGTGCCTTCTTGTCCACGCCCACTTATTTCTTAATTTGCTTGATCTGTCTTGTTTTTTAGTTTCCTGTGGCTGGCTATCGCTCCCTCATTGCTTACCAATTGATTCATCCTTCTCAAAACTCTCCGGCATCACCCTCAGATTAGCAATGTCGTTGACCCGCGGCATAAAATGTTTCTTTGTTGTTTTGTTCCGTATCACTGCCTTGCCCGTATATCAAGTCCTGCTTTCTCTGTTATGTTTTTTTCCCTGTTCTTCCCATGTCGTCGAATCTCTCGGATTTGACGGTTCTTGTTTTGTTTTCGACACCCAGTGCAAGACAGTGAAGCATATTTGAGGAATCTGATTCCGGGTCCAGTTAGATTGATTTGTTTTCATTAGTTTCTCCAAGCTCGCTTCTTTTTCTGTCTGGCCTTCCATAAACCAGTTGATCTGCATATTCTTGTTTTGTTTGATGGTCTTTCTCTGAAAGACAGAATAGTCAGAAAAGGCGCACCTTTAGAAAAGATGTGATGGAGATCTCTCATTCACTTTGAGATGATTACTAAGCATGAACACAGATAAAGAATCCCAAATCTTTTTACTTGTTTAATTCTTCATCACTCTGTCATCCCCTCTGTAAAGCCCCATGCTTGAGCTCCTAAGCAATCATTCTTGGAAGGAAGAAAAGGATGAACCTGGCCTTTTCTCTGATTCTCTCTCTTGTATATTATATCCACAAGGTCTCCTTTCTTTTATTTTTCTTCCGCCTACGGTCTGGACTCAGAAGCTGTCTCCATTTCCCCTACAATTTGGCCTTTTATATTGCCATTGAAAACTGCTCAGCACTATTTTAAAGCATTTTTAACGATCACTTCTCATACCCAACAAGAATTTTTTGACTTCTGTGGAGACTTTCTGTAGTTGATATTAAAATTAATTATTGGAATCACCTTCGCCCGAAATGGCATTTTCTAATCGGCGATTGTTGTTTGTTATGTTGTCGTCTTTAGTGATCGGGAGCGCATCAACAATGAGAACAGAGCCGAGAAAAATATCCAAGGTATGCACCCCACAATATTCTTCTCCGGCGAGATATTATCATTTCGGCGATCTACGATCTCTCCCTGATGCCAATATTTTCTTCATTTTCAATTTGTGTTACATTTCAGGCTTCCTGGACGAAATTATTGGCGAGGAAGTGGCTGAACAGAAAAAACGGAGCTCACAAATTTCGGTCAGATTTCTCTGCGTTAGGTAGCTACAGTTTGGCTTCTGATTTTGTAACTGTTTTTTCCCTTTCGGGATTATTAAGAAGTTAGAAGCTGAAAGTTCTTGTTGCTACCGCTGGCTGCAGGAACCAAGAGCGAAAGAAGGAAAAGCTGCTCGGACCAAGACAGCTACGACGTCGTAAGGAACAGTCTCTCCTTCTCAGGTAATTAACCGGCCAACACTTCAGATACCTTACGTTTACGTACGAGTGTGATGGGTCCGAGCCGTTGGATACTCGGATGGACGGCCTGACTGATATGTGATAAGACGTAGAACAAAAGGCGGTGACTTTGGGGGAGGATTGGGTGACTCCATGCCCGAAACTGAAATTCTCCGGGGGGCCCCAAGGGACTTGCCACGTGGATCGTCGTTTTCCTGGAACCCAATTAGTCTATGATCTCTGTTTTTAGTTTCAGCAGCTAGCAACCCACGCGAGAGTCTGTAGGCTATAGGCTTAGCTATAATAAATATTCGTGCTTTATATTTTCCCTCAATTATTGATTTGAGGTTTTCTTTCTACAGAGAGATTTTTGGTGGAATCTACGGACGGAGCCAGACCTTCCACGCATGAGGAGGCACCACCTGTCCAGGATACGTTTGACCTCAAGTAAACACTCAACATCCCTTAGAAATTGGTTAGTGAAGTACGTAAAACTATTGAACGAGACTGTTAATGTTGACTTGGGAAAAATGGAAAATTGTGTAGGATGTTCGCCGGGACATGGAACCTAGGAGGGACGTCGCCGAACGACAACCTCAACTTGATGGAATGGCTCAAGTCTCCTTCGCCGGCAGACATCTACGTTATTGGGTATTTTCTCAGTTCTCAAAACTCCAAGATCCTGCTTTCACTTTCAAGTTTCAGCCATAATAAAAAAAACTCTTAAGGGCAAACCCTGATCACAATTGAATAGGCTAATGGTTTCGCCGTAGTCTTCAGTTGGTTGCATTATTGAATGACCAAGATCCACTCAGAGAGATCAGAAGTCAGAACTGCGTCTTCTTATCCTCTCATTTACTTCCTTTTATTTTTATTTTTCCAGTTAAGAGTGCAGTAGTACTGTAGTACGCTGTGCATTCACTGCCGTTAACGGTACTGTGGTACTGTCACACACAACACGCTTCATCAACGTGCACTCACCCTTTAGCTTTTAAGAGCAAGACCTCCCCGAATAGGGAGGGACCTAGCTAGCTCCATGTACGAAGATTTATGTGTTTATGTACTATATATATGTCGTTTTTAGGCAGTAAAAAAGAATCACATTTGATAACTACATTACAGTTCATCGTATAAAAAAATTACACTTTCTTAAACTCGGTTGGGTTCTGCAAATCTGCAGTGGTTAAAAGTAATGTCTGTTTTCAGGTTCCAGGAAATCGTGCCTCTGAACGCAGGGAACGTGCTTGGCCCCGAGGACAGTGGCCCAGCAGCCAAATGGCTTTCCCTTATTCGTCAAGCCTTGAACACTGAACGGTCTGAGGAAGACCTCGATCACGATCACGACCGCGAGGATTCTCACTCTCGTCCCCAGAATTACAATGACGAGGCCACCAATCAGCAAGGAAGCCAAAAGCCGAGGTTCAGTTTCTCGGACTACCTTACCTTAGAGGACGAACTGGGCACTGAAGAATTTGCCAAATTGTCTGGTGACAAGTCAAATGCAAATTTTAGCGGTGAGAACTCTCCCGCTTTGCCTTCTACAAGGGGGAGACATTGCGGCAGTCCACATCATCAAGGACGCTATTGCCTAGCAGCAAGCAAACAAATGGTCGGTATCTTCTTGTGCGTGTGGGTTCGTTCGGACCTCTGCAGACACCTTTCCAATTTGAAGGTGTCCTGCGTTGGTAGAGGCATCATGGGCTATCTGGGAAACAAGGTTAATTGTTTGGACCTATGTTGTCTGGTTCCCCAATTGATTCCAGAGCCACATGTAATTACTAATCACTCACACTTGCCTTTTCTTAATTACAGGGCTCTATATCAATTAGCATGACGTTATACCAAACGTCCTTTTGTTTCGTATGCACCCACTTAACCTCGGGAGAGAAAGACGGTGATGAGGTGCGGAGAAACTTTGACGTCTCCGAAATTTTGAAGAGAACTAAATTTTCCCACTCTTTCAATTCTACGGATCTTCGACTCCCTCCTGAGACCATCTTGCAACACGAGTAAGTCTTTTTTTGGTCAATTCAAACTTGAAACAGTTCACTGATCACCTTGGTTATAATTTCTGACCGGGCCTTTTTCCTTCGTTTTTGGCACGTGCAGCAATATTGTTTGGCTTGGGGATTTGAATTATCGGTTAGCTTCTGGTTCCGAGGACACATGTGAGCTACTAGAGAAGAACGATTGGCTGGCACTTCTAGAGAAGGATCAGGTAATTAACTAACATTTGTTACTTAATCCTTTCGGAGCTTAACATGTTTTTGGTTCTTTTCTGACGTTGGATTGGCCGTGATTGGCAGCTAAGGATAGAGCAGAGAGCTGGTCGTGTATTTGAAGGTTGGAATGAAGGGACGATATCTTTCGCCCCTACTTACAAATACTTGGCCAATTCCGATCGCTATGTCGTCCATTCCTCCAAGTCCAAGGAAAAACGTCGTACTCCTGCTTGGTAAGGTTACAGCATTCCCTTACAATAAATACTGTATATGCTTTTACCTTCTTTTAATTGGGTGGCCAATATATTCATAGTTCGTACTGTATTACTGTTTCTCTTGCGTGGTTCTGTCTTCTAAATGAACCGTGCCAGTGGAGGCAAGGCATCTTCAATAACATTGTGGTCACGATATTGAAAATAGAGCCATTTGCATTTGTTTAAAAAGTGATGATTGATGATATGTCTCTGCCTGTGTTTAATTCCCAATTAGTCAACCATAAGCGGGGTCATTAATAAACAGAGTACCGTGTCAATGTTATCATTAGCAACGAGATTCCTCGTATTATCCAATGTGGTTTAAGACTGTGCATCACCTGCCAACTCGAAGATTAAAAATACTAAATCTCTCATTGTTTCCAATAAAAAATCACATGCAACAACTCCATCTCAAAATTTAAAATTTTGTTTCAGGTGCGACAGAATCCTATGGAAAGGAGAAGGCCTAAAGCAGGCGTGGTATGTGCGAGGAGAGTCAAAATTCTCAGACCACAGACCAGTATATTCACTCTTCTCAGTTAAAGTAGACTTAACAACGAGCAAGAAGATAATTCCAAATGCTGCTTCAGCCCTGTCATCGACTTGCCCGGCCAAGGCCAAGGTTCAGGCAGAGGAACAGCTCATGTTGCTGACACGGTTACCTAGTTGAATAGACAAAGCAACCTTGGCTCTGACTTTGATTGACACCTGACAAGGTTTATAACACAGCGCTTGGGAAGAAGGCCAAGGGTTCAGGGATTGGCCGGCGTGGGTGTGTTCCTCACTTTTACTTGGAACATGCAAGCCTTGGCGTGACTCCTTTGTGGCAACCCACCCAATAAAAAGTTTTGATAAGTGAGTATATAGCAATTTGTACATAATTTGAGAGATTTGAGGTGACAATGATTAGAAGGTGTTGGGTGTAGCAGAGGAGTAACTCAGAAGCAAAACAAGAAGACAGGACAGTGGAGAGTCGGAGAAAGAGGTGCCTGCTTCTGCGGGAGGGCATTTTTGTCATGCGTGTTCTTTTTTGTTTATTTAATGTTTTTCCATTTTTAAATATTGGGTATGGGTATTCATTTGAATCTGGCCTTTGGGATGTTATATATATATATATTGATGTGAAAGCTGGTTAGATTTTAGGGTTTAGCCCAGCTTTTGCTTGCCGGAATGATGATTTCCATTCTTTCCGATTCAAAGATGAAGGGAATGACATGTAAGCCATTTTGTCTGTTTTTGTGATCATCATTCAAAATTTCAACGCACAAAATTTTGCTCTGTGACGAATCTGAGGCGAGCAAGCTTAGGCATCTGTGATTGTTTAATTTGGTGAGATAAATGAATCGCCATCTAATCTGAACTATAGTTGTTGTCTTTTCATTTTCAGATGATAAATATGTGACGATGGTAATCTAAAGCTGAACAAGTTGGACCCACGTTATTAAATCAGCATAAAAATGACAAGTAACCATTAAAGACAAGTTTGGCTAATTGCAATCCGCATTCCGCAGGTTGGTTGTTCGGTTGTGTTTTGTTTATTCGTTAAACGCTGAGCCAATTTCGTCGTCTCCAGAAACAACCTCATTCAAAGATACCAAATTTTACGAGCAATATTAATGTATTTACGTGTTTCAACTTTTATCTTCTTTTTTTTTGGCTTTTATATAGACTTTCTGATTTACGTTTTTTTTTTCCCGCCAAACTGATTTATTTGTTGATGACAAACTTAGAATTATTAAAAAAAAACTATTTAACATACCACCAATATCAATATAGAGTAGAAAGTTTATAGTGAGCTACGCTAGGTTTTTTTTTTTTTTTGACCCGAAGAGCTTCGCTGGTTATAACTTATAACATATCATGACTAGAATGTAATGGGCTGCTTACGGGATACAGTGCTGATTTGAAAGTGGCACCAGTTACAGGGTGCATATTTGAGGGGGTATGACCTTTAGCCGCCCCTGTCAACCAATCGTCGTTTGCCACGTTGCCGGAAGGAGCCCACATGATTTCGTAGCGTGAAAGCTGGTTAGATGAGGCAGCCGCACATGGTGATCCTGCCCTGACCCCCCACCTCAACCAATGCCGCCCGAATTAACTCTTTCATCAAGACACGTGTACGGTTCCGATGACGCCTCCCTCCATGCCCTTCTGCACTCGGCCATCTTCTCACTTTCCCCTCGTCGACATATTCCTCCCCATCTGACTTCACCCAACTTGCTAGATCTTGCCGCTGACCCCGTCCGTACTTTAGCCGGCGTTTTTTTCCGGTCATTCTCCGATGGGCATATTTTTAAGTCTGGGTTGATCGTGTGGCTGTGAGGGTATGTATCTAGAGATCCTTCATTTCTTGTCCTTGGAGGTCTAGTTAGGGTTTCCTACTCCATTGACTGCCGCTGCTTTTCTTTGCTCACTAGCAAATAAGGGGTGACCAATAAAATAGGCATCCAAGGGCCATTATAGTGTTGCTGTTTTTCCGCCTCTTCATTCAGAGCAAAAACATGCCAGTCCCACTTTGGGGGTCGTGATTTCCTTTTGCCTGACCTGACTGGAAATATTGATTTCACATGTTGATTGCAATGAAAAAAAACAGCACATGCAACCATGCAAAGTTTTTGCATTTTAGTTCACTTCAAAGTAACTTTCTTTTTTCGTCCGCTCCTTCACAAGCAAGTTGTTGAGTTGAAGGGGAGGGGATATTGCTTCTCACTGACTTAAACTGCTGCTTCCAACTCAGTGAGAAGTTTGTTAATGACAAGTTTGTTAAAAAAAGACCAATATATCAAGAATCGTCTCATTAGCCATAAACTTTCGGAGAACAAGGGAGATGGTATGTTTACGGAACTTGT
The DNA here is from genome assembly GCF_004799145.2 of Neltuma alba. Taxonomy (NCBI): domain Eukaryota; kingdom Viridiplantae; phylum Streptophyta; class Magnoliopsida; order Fabales; family Fabaceae; genus Neltuma; species Neltuma alba. Next base: position 71,916 of record NW_021636357.1, read on the forward strand.
TATTTCAAGTTAACGCCTCGAAATGTTTCTCTTTTAATGTCCAAAATTTGAGATTTTCAAATTTTCTGTTGCATATTTTTTTGTCCACTTTCAGCTACAACCAGACTTTTGTGTAAGAGGAAAATGTAAACAAGGATAATATACTTACGATAGGCATGCTTATCTACATGCATTTTTCGTTGCTCAAGAGCATGAGGGACACTATAGGGAACGGACAATGTGTAATGGACATTTATATTTGCCCCGGCCAACGTGTGCTTCATCTTAATTTTTAGTTGTGATCCAATGGTGATGCTTTATTTAAACCACCTTTATCCATTGGGGTAGGGGATGTCAAGGGTTCTCAGTATCCCTTTCTAATTCGTCTAAAGCTGAAGGAGAAATCAGAAAGCATCGCAGTGGATAAGAAATTTTCAGAAAGTCTTCCTTATAAGAACAGTATGCCTCCGTTTAAAGAATTGTGACTTCTATAGATATAGTATCAGCTGTTGAACTGTGTTTAAAAGTCTTTATAGAATGGCCCTCACTCAATTAGCTGAGGTGAAGTAACAAGTAGAATCAGAGAGAAGCAAGTTTGAAGAACAAGCATCTTACCTTGACTTGCTTTTGGATTTGTTGAAAGAAAGAGAGATGGGATCCTCAATTTGTTTGTATATGAAGCTGAATAAAGTCGCAGTGGAGAATAAGTACCTACTTGTTTTACTTGCTTAGAATGACGACCTCTTGGACTTGTCTGAGGCACTAATGTTTTCTAAATTCAGGATATCCCTTAAGCAGTTTTCATAATTAGGCATATGCACTATGAGTTTCTAATCACACTTGGATTAGTTCAAGGTGGCTTTTCATAGATAATATTACCATCATTAATGATGGGGTTTCTTGCAATATTTGTTCTTTTCCATGGTTTTTAACTGCAGGGGATCACTTGGACTCTCGTTATTTTATCCATATGTTTTTTTTTTTTTTTGCAGTGTACATATATAATTGACAATTTTCCAATTTGAAATTACTTGGCGAGGGTGACTCTCTAATGGCCTTTTTTTTTTCCCCCCTTTGCGGTCTTTTCATGATCAGGAATCTTGGTTGGCAAAAACTGCTGGGAGTGTAAATGATGGTGACATGACGTACGACAATTCCTCTAGAATGGAGTCCAAGCGTTTTCATCAGTGGTTCATGGATAGCCCTGAAGTGGATCTGTTTCCACGAAAGAAACAAGCAATAGAGGTTTCAAGCAGTAATTTGTTATCAGGAATGTATAGCACCAATAACCATTCATGGGGAAATTCCTCAAGGTTACACTCATTCAATGGTCATTTTTCCGAACAATTATATGAACCAGAAGCTTCAGCAAGGGCTTTGAGTTGTGAAAACAGGAATATTTCACCTCTTAATGCTGATAAATTGACTGTGGGACAAAAGGATAACATGGAACCCTTTGGGAGCAATTCCTCATTCATAACCCAGACAATTGATGATCATGGATCAGGTATAAATTATGGTGGAATTAGAAAAGTTAAAATCAGTGAGGTGAAGGATTCTGAGAATGTCATGTCTGTTCCTTCAGGTCATACCTATGATATGGGAGTGAACAACACTGTGTCAAATGCACATGTGCACAGGGGGGGTGATTATCCCACATCAACAAGTCTCGCTTGCGACAAAGGGGATGACAATGTTGTCTCCGTGGATGATGATTATGGCAGGGCATACAACAATTTCATTTCAATATGTCAGTCTTATAGTAAGGAAGATGGTGGCTTATCTGTTGGTCAAACCTACAAGGAGACCCGTAATACAATATCAATGGGCCAGGCATTCAGCAAGGAGGATGGTAATATGCTAGCTATTTCTCAAGCATATAACAAGCCAGAGGACAATTCTATTTCTAGACAAAGCATATTTAACAAGGGGGAGGATGGCACCATGCCAATGAATCATGCCTACCACCAGGATAGAAATAACAAGTTATCGATTGCTTACTCTTATAACAATGGAGAAAGCACAATTATATCCTTTGGTGGCTGTGATGATGATGATGGTCATGTTAGTATAACTCCATCCGGCAGACTCATTTCCAACTATGAACTGTTGATGGGCCAACCACCTGTACAGAGTTCAGAAGCCGTGAATGAGAGAGAGTTGATTGTTTCTAATCCTGGCTCCTCCCTGACATCTGCTTCTGTAACTGGAAACGTTTCCCACACAAAAGAGGAATCTAAAATATCTAAGAAATTTCCTTCAAATAACTTCCCTTCTAATGTCAGAAGTCTGCTGTCCACTGGCATGCTGGATGGAGTCCCTGTGAAGTACATGGCCTGGTCTCGGGAGGTAAATCTTAGTACTCATGAGTTCATCTTTCACAGTAGCTTATCTTTGATTCATGTCTGGTTCTTCCTATGCTTGTTAAAAGGAACTCCGTGGTGTCATAAAAGGGTCTGGGTATTTATGCAGCTGCCAGTCTTGTAATTATTCCAAGGTAAGCTTGTTAACTAAAGATCATAAAGGGGTAGCCCTCTTTGAGCCAAATTTCCACCTCAAACCTATTTTATGTTTCCTCAGGTTATTAATGCATATGAGTTTGAGCGTCATGCTGGCCGCAAGACAAAGCACCCCAATAATCACATTTACTTTGAAAATGGGAAAACTATATATGGGATTGTTCAGGAGCTCAGGAGCACTCCACAAAATATGTTGTTTGATGTTATCCAGACAATAACTGGTTCACCAATCAATCAGAAATCCTTCCGCATTTGGAAAGGTGGCGTAATTTCTCTGTTACAATAGTGTTGCAGATTGATTTTTTATTCGATCTTTATCATTTTGTTGGTGTGAAACGGTTCGTCTCTGTCTTCTTCCTCCTCACTTGGATCTTTCTTTATCATCTACAGAATCCTTTCTAGCTGCAACGCGTGAACTTCAACGCATATATGGAAAAGATGAAATGAAGCACCTTTCATAAAGGTGCACCATTTGACCTGTTAGGTAGGAGGAACATTATTTTGTGCGTAGGAGTCATCATTTGGATATAACTTTTGTTGACTGGTTATCAAACCTAACCCCAACTGTTTGAATCTCCGTTTTGAGGACAAGCTATCCTTCTTGGTGATATGCAAGACAACCTTGCAAACAGGACAACGTAGTTATCTTTCATTGATGTATCATGACGATATTGAGTTGGTAAATTTTATGAAGAGAAGCTGATTCAATATTTTTTGTATTACTAATGGAACAAAAGATTTATTAAATGCTTTCACTCTTGTATCAAATGAAGTTTGTTGTATTTTTCTCAAAGGTCTTGCATTTTGTCTGTTGCTATATATATAATATACATTAGCTATTTTTGGAAGGGGTATTCTCTACTTTAATAAGCCGCATTCTTGATCCAAGCTCTATTTGCCGTCCAATAGATGTTAATTTGCTAGCTTCTTGTGGCGCTTTATAAACCTTGTTAACCTTTTCTTATTGTCCTAACGTAAAGGAATGAAGAAAATAATAGGAAATTTGACATTATTAATTTGTATGGTGCGAACTGAATGTTTAATGGTGATAAAGAAGTCCCTTGCTACATAAGTCCGACCACCTTGTGAAACATCATGCTGCTAGGAAGTAATAATTGACATCCAATTCTGCATCTATGTAATGTACATATTCGAGGCTGAGCTATTTTCTTTGTGATTTATCTTCCTGCCTTATTATAACAACTTGTTACAGTATAAACCTCCACTCACAGTACATGGTGATTGAAAGATCAAATAATTGGATGCCTACAAACTGTTATCGTGGTCATAGGCATTTGATGGGGGCATTGTAACTGAATGCTTTCAAATCTAACTAGTTATTGGTATGCTTTCTTCACACTTGTTCATCCCGCGCAATGGTTCCTTGGCCAGAATTAGTGATAATGATGACCTCATTATCATCATTGTCCTTTCTGTTGCTGCCTCCGTCTGCAATTAGCTTAGTTGGTGATAAGATCTCTTTAGCAGTTGGTGTTGACAGGTCATAATCTTTGCTTTTACCCCACACCACAAGGTACAGGCCGAAAACAATGACGAAGGCACCTATCACCCTGTAAAATTGATTAGACCTCTTTAGTTTATGTTTTTTGCTTGCTAATCATGTGATTAGCTTGGTCTATGATTTTCATAATTACCTTCCAAGGTACATTTGCTCAAACAGAATGAATGAGCCCATGACAGCTACAATTACCATGCACAAGGGACTAAATGCTGTCACAAAGACGGGGCCTCTTGTTTTCATCACTAGTCCTTGGATATAGTAAGTCAGCCCTGAGCAGACTATGCCCTGCATGCATATGTTTATATTGTGAGAATAGAGTGGAGAAATTTAATTTTGCATTTCCCTACAATTTTGCTTGTACATTTTGCAAATGTTATGGTTTTAAAATCTAAGCTTTCTTACTATTAACACAGCTGTGTAACCTTGAAACTTAGGAGAGGAAGACATAAGGTGGTAATATTCAGGTGGCTCCACGGCAGCTAAATCATTTGGATGCCAGTTTTAGTGTTGCTAGTTGACCTGTACTTTTACGGTCAGTACAGGAGCTGGTTTTGTTGCCTTTCCTAATAGGAACTTTCTTTTGGGCGTTGAGTGGCAGGAAATTTTACGGTCAGCACAGGAGGTGGTTATGATGTCTTCCTAGGTAGGAATTTTCCTTTGGGCGTAGGGTGGTGGAGTGTGTGAAACTTTGAAGGTAATGAACACATGGTGATGTGTTTTTCTTGTATTTTCATGAGTCTGGTTATATGGCCTTACACTGTAGACAGCAGCCAGCAATTTCGTATCCCAATGCAGTGACCAAACTGAAGGATTTCTCCTTTCCATAACCAGGCCCACCGCGGCACCTTCAGCTGTTCCCAACAAGCATATCCATGCTGTGAGGGAGAGCTCAGCAGGGTAGGTTTCAAGGGTAATGGCCTAGAGAAACGGAGATGAAAGTCTGAGGAATCAAAAAATATTATTTGGAATACTTTACATAAATTCCGGAGAATAACTCACTTGGAGAATCATGAAACAAGACCAACAAAAGCAACCCGTGGTGATCATCACGGATCCTTTTATTACATGTTGAAGATTTGATCCACCACTTCGTTGGTTGTGGGTATTTGTACGGTGTGCCTCAAAAATTTCAAGCACCGGGCCTCTCATCAATGTCATGACCATGGCTCCAGCAACTGTTGCTACAGTTCCTGCCACCTTTGCATGGCTGCGTATGCTTCTTAATTTTATCTTCTCAAGCCTGCCAAGTAGAGAAATAGTTTGGGAAGATAGCATGAATCATTTAGGAGTAGGAGATTTATACCTGATTAAACTTGCCCCCAAATCTGAGATACTCCTGACAAAGAGGTGACACTCGGAAGTGTTTAGTTACCTTAGAATCCAAGCCATCAAGAAGGTAATGGCAGGGACCATATTGCTCATTGCTGAGGCAAAAGTTGCTGTTGTGTACTTCATTCCCAAAAAATATAAATTCTGGTCAATAACTGGCCTGCCAATAAGAAAATTAGACTGTAGTTTTGTCACTGTTTTCCATGCAATGGAGAATGTGTTTAGCTATGCAGGTAATTACTCTAGAATGCTTAGCGCCACAATCTTCGTGAAGATTGAAATTGTCATCTTGGGCCTCGCTTTCCTGTTAAGACAACGAAGCACATCACCACTTTATTTTATCTCACACACACAGACAGAGGGGGCAGGGGGAAGAGAGAGAGAGAGAGAGACTTGTCTAGAATCACTGCGAAAGGGGTGATGATGACAAAGGCAATAGCATGTCGATAGACCACAAATACGTAGTTGCTCATCCCCTTGTTCAGTGCAGCCTTAGATAGAACGTCCATACCTGCAAATCCAAACTGCAAGAACACAACTGCTAGGAATGGCTTCACTCTTTCAAACTGACGTTTTTGCAGGATCCCCATCTTGTATGTCCCTATGCCCTCTAACCTTACCGTGTTTCTTGAGTCCCAAGAATGAAGTTGCATACCTCGGGGGGCTCGTGCTTATATAGGCTGCAAGGCATTTACTATATGCTACGCATCATTGCTCAAGGGTAATAGCTACGTATGTATAGAAACTTAATTATTTAACGAAATCAAATGGGTGAAAAGCAGTCGTCAGAGCAGCCATCCTAAGAGCTTTGTAAAAGGTCGGTGTCTACTTCCAATTATTACCATATTTTGCATAGTTGAATGCATCTCTTGGTGGAGTAGCTTTTAACATATCAGTGGCTTGGATTCTTTCGTGACTTGTTTCAGTAGTTTTGAGCGTTTTCATATAAGATTTTTTTATGGAGACATTTGGTTTGCGCTTGGCATTGAGTGAGGAAAAGCATCAAGATGATGCTTGAAAGTAGGAATCATTGTTGATGATTGAACTCGAGTACGTGATAGCCCCAATTTGGAGGTAGAACTATGTATAGTCATTATTTCCGTGATTTCCCCATATACTTTACTTTTCTCCTGTCTAGTTAAAAGCAGAAGATAAAATATCCGAAGGATATGGATAAGAAAGAAGGATTTGGCAATGATTCAGGTGCATTATTTGAGTCCTTCTCCAATAAGCCTCATTGTCGAATGCTACCCATGAAGGATGATTAGCACAAGAATGAATTATATGCCTTCATAATTAATCTCCAAGGCACTAATGCTTTGGTCAGTGGTCAAGACGCCAAAGTATGGTAAGCACAAAGTCCCACTTAGTACTAGTGTTTCGGCTTTTTCTTCTTTTTTTCTTTGCGTTTTCTGTTTTGGTATTTCCCACTCTTGTATTGAAAAAAACTACTCCCGTCCTCTTTATAAGTTACTTCTAGCATGTTATATACAGACTAAGAAAAATCTTAAACTTCATTAATTCTTATTTAAAATTTAACAACTTTTCAATTTATCCCTATTTAATATACATTATATCTCATATAAACAAAATTAATATAATAATAAATGAGGGGTAAAATTGTATATCTATACAAAAAATTTCTTTCAGTGTCCTATAAAGAGGATAAAAAATGTTTTTAGAATTAAAGGGGTATGTCCCACTGAGTAGTTGGTGGCTTTAATCCTTTTCGGACGTTATTTCTTTGTGCTTTTAATATGTATAGGCACTACCATGGTCATTTAACTCCTCCACCTCCTACCCAGAACCCTTTCAAATCAAAGCTTCCAAACTGCAGAAACATCAATTAGTAACTAATTAGGAGGTTGAATTTATATTAATTCATTTTATCTCTCATGTTTATAATTTTCTAAAATAAATTTACTTAACTTATTAAATGATATATAATCTAATATTACATGAGTAAAATATATCTTATATAATAAAGATAAAAGGAGTATTAAAAATGAAAGTGAGTTTGTGCCCCTACAAACACTGTGCATATGGTTGTGTGTGTTTGTATGTTCATTTTTTGGCCCTCGTTTTCCAGCAATATCAATGGAGTCTCTCTCAAGTGCGGGTCCCTATTACAATATGTGTTTCTGGCAAGTTGAAAAGTGGAAAAGCTTTACCCAAAAAAAAGAAGAGAGAAAAATGGAAAAAAGATGGGAAAATGAACTTATGAAAAGCGAGTGCCCAAACCAATAATTTTGAGGAACAAGAAATCAGACATGATTGCTTCCAATATTGTGCATTAACAATTTAGTGTAATCAGTTAAAACAAAGACGATGATGAAAAAGGAATGGGACTGAGTTTTGCTTTCCCATTTTACGAGTGGTGGCCATGACTGAAGGAAATCTTTCTTCATTTTTTCTTATGAAAAAAGTGGATTTGGCTGGACAAACTTGGCGAATAAGCCAATCTCTCTCTTGAAAGGTTTTTATTCGTCTTCACCTCACACCTTGTTTTTCATATTATATCTTCCTTCGAGTAAGACGGAACTGTTGCCACTTTCATGTTGAATGAAACTTCTATAACCAATCTGAAACCTACTTCAGTTTCACTCCATTCTTGGAAGATTGAGAATCAACGGAATCAGCCAGATGATAACTACGAAAACCCTGTCTTCTTCCTTAAACGAGCAACACAGTTTTTTCCCCGAGCTCATAAAGACGACTTTATGAGGTCGGTCCCTCCAATACTGCATTTATAATTATAATTCTTGTTAGTTCAATTATTCATTGAATGAAGATGTCAATTTCCAAATTATTGGCGGACATCGAGGTGACGTATTTTAAGGACTTTTAGTTATAATCTGCAATTAAGATTTTTATATATGGCTAAGGATGATAGATATCACAAGGCAGGGCGTGGTGGTGCGAACAGAAATCGTAAACAGGAGACGTTTAGGATTCGCTATGTTGGCCAACACTTTGTGTTCATTGACCATTCGTCCTCTTTATATTCAATAATAGTAAGTGCGTTCATGAGACAATTTATCCTTTTATTTTGTGTTCCTTTTCTTTTAAGATTTTCTATCTGATATTGCCAATTATTTTAAGTGAGAGTTATACCGTGTTTTAAAGGGTTAAGATGTATCTAGCATCTCAAAGTATTTTCTTAAGTGCATCCAACATTCTAAAATATTTTGTGGTACATCCAACACTCCAAAGTATTTTTTATGTGCGTCCAATGTCCAAAAATATTTTTTTGCCTTGGTACTAAATGCACACAAAAAATATTTTTTGGTACTGGATGCACTTGAAAAAAATACTTTAAGGTACTGGACGCACCAAAAAATACTTTACGGTACTAGACACACCTAAAAAAGTATTTTAGGATGCTCACATCTCTGAGAAAATACTTTAGGGTGTTAGATGTACCTTAATCCTAGTTTAAATGAAAAAATCAGCTTTTTTTCAAATATAATTTTCCCCCAATAATATTTTGTTCTCTATTGATAAAGTAATGAGAAGCCCAAAGCCTTGATAACTAAAATCCTTTTGGAATGGTTTATAAACAGTTTTTTTAAAATTATAATTTACAAAATATTAAGTAAGTATGTGAGGGGAGTTTTGTTTCTGCTTAAATAAAATGTATTTACAAAACAAGGGTTAGAAGCACCTCCAAATGTGCGAGGTTGCGTGTTGAACTCTATGATGATGAAAGAAGTGAGTTATCTTTCTTTGAAATAAAGAAGAAGCAGGATATTTATATGTAATTTTTTTATTAAAAAAATGTAATGAGGGGTTTGTTGCTCCTAATTTTCATGTATCCATGGGCAATTGGAGAAGCTTTAATGCTTTATTATTGTATCGCGCGGAGTTATAATTAATACTATTTTCCCCTTTTTTAAATTTGAATCATAAACATTTCAAGTGGAAAAAAAAACATTTATTTATTGTTATTATCTATTTCCAACTTTCTCTATTATAATTTAATATAACAGCCTGTTGAGCAATTTGGAGGCTTTACATCATTATTCTAAAAAAGGAAAAAGAAAAAAAGCACGCAGAGGGATAGATAGAGAGATTGAATTTGCTGAATTTGTTTCCAATTACATATAAAGAAACCTGCTTTACCTTTTTTCCATTTTCTGCTGATGATTACGATTTTTTCTATCAAAGAAATGGACTCTTTAAATTAGACTGCTGCTTTAACAAACCAGTGGTTTCCTATGTCAAAGTCTCTGATATTTAATGGCACTAGTGCATATAAGATCGTGTGGTTGAGTTTTTGGTGGAGGGTGTATGAGTTATCCTTTTATAGAGAAGGTAACGTGTACGCGTATAATTTTCTTTTGAAAATATAACATATGAAAATATCTTTAAAACCTAAGTATCTTTTTTTTTGTTGCTAAAATATAGATATCTTCCTATTAGAGACAATCCTATTCGAGATATTGTCGGGCACTAAATATGGACACTAGTAAATATGGACACTCAAAAAAAAAATCCAAGTATCTCTAATCTTAAATATAAAACCTAATTTGCAGTTCAATTACTCAGCCCATCAAACAAGAAGAGAGAGCGATGGAGGAGTATTCATTGTGGCTTGAAAACCCACATCTTATCTCTCCAGCTTTTGGATCTAAGACGATGCCCTCCAAAGAAAGAAAGAAAGAAAAATGAAGAAAGCATTGCGCGTGTCCTCGGCGTTAAAATGGATGCTTTTAAGGACGATGGTAATGCATGAATAAAGGAGAGTGAACAATAATATCATTAAACACATTTCCCGATTCCTTTTCAACTCATCACCCATCTCTCCCAGAGGCACCTCAATCATCATGAAGCCAGCTTTATTGTCACAAAGAATCCCATCTTAAAAGTCTTAATCCCCTGCTGGCCTCACTAACAATCTGCAAATCATTAGTTCATTAATTTTCGCAGGGGTTTGGACAATGTTTGAGGCCACTATGTATAACGTACGCCTCAGACATGGGCTACTCCATTGTCAGACCAATGGGACTATGCGTAAACCGACAATAACAGAAAACTTGATTCCAAGAGCAGGAGACGATTCAGATAGTATTATCGAACTTTTGACTGGGGTAAAGCGTTGATTAAAAGGAAAAAAAATTAATGGTGTTATGTGTATAATAATGCTATGTTTTATTTATAAAAAAACAGAAAATATAAAAGAGTATTATGTGAATATCTATAACATGTAAAAACTATCCAGAATGGATAGTTTTCTAATCTATATATCACATCACTTCAAAGTAATGAACACAGTAATTCTCCTTTTGTTTTCCGATAACAGCACGCTGATTCCCTGATTTTCTTTTTCTTTTTTTTGGGGGGGGGGGGGGGGATCTCCCCTCCATTAATTCTGAAATTATTGTTTTGAAGCGTTTATGTGTACAGGGTATCACTATGATCCAAATACTGTTTTGAGCTCTTTAAATATTCGTTAGTTTTATGACAGATGATTTACAGTTAAAAGGAGCGCATGGATAGCTGAGTCAATCACATTGCGATATTGGCGTTGCTATTGCTAAAAATTTAAGGAAAGGGCAGGTTGGTGGCTTGTAAAAAGAAGTTGGCACCGAAGCTTGTAAAAAATAGAGCAACAATAAATTAGTACTCCTCCGCTCTTAAATAAATGACCCATTTTGCAAATTATTATAAAATAAGTCTTATATTTCGTATCAGAGAAGTATAATAATGTTCAATTCCGCAACACAAGTATCCACAATTCACATCCAATGAGTAGCAGCTGTCAAATACAAGCACTAACAACAAAGCTGGTGACAAAAATTAACTTCCCCAGTCAAATTGAAAGCCTTGAGCACGTATGTCAATTAAGAACCACAGCAGGCTGATTTTTGGGCAGCTTGAGTAGCCCCTCCCTGGTCTGCTTGGTTAATCTTAATTGTCTGAGCCTGCAAGCAACCACGTATAAACTCAGTCTAGAAATTGACGTGACAAATAACTCATCACGACCAGTTACAGTTTTAAAGAATAAAACCTCAGTCTTTGAATCAGTATTTGCTAGTCTCTGCTTGATGTCCCGAGCTATTGAAAAGAAAACCTCCTCAACATTCAAATTCGTTTTTGCACTCTGCACGAACGTATTCTCGCCATCACCGACAGATCAAAATCTCATGATCCAATATCAAATAAGACAATTAGTTCCACTTACAGTCTCAAAGAACTTGATGCCATATTCATCAGCCAGAGCTTGACCCTTTGAGGTTGGAACAGCCTAGGGAGAAAATCGTTGGCCATCAAGTTGAGCACAGATAATACTATATGTGATACAAGAACACTCAGAAAGATGGACAGAGTGAGAGGGAGGAAGGACCGACCCTTTTGCTTTCATCCATGTCAGCCTTGTTACCCACCAGTATCTTGTTGACATTGTCGGAAGCATGCTGCTCAATGTTACGAATCCAATTCCTAATGTCTGAACATAAGATGGAGTCAGTCAAATTGTCCAGCATATGAAATTAAAAAGTTTTCTAGGCACAAGAACCTCTCCACTACATCAAATTGAAGCATCGAAGATGTGTGGGGCAAAAAGAATGACGCATACACACTTAAGGAAATAACACGCAGTTCAAGAGACATGGCATGGGTAGGAATAGTATGTGCTGGGTGTTTAACCTGAAAATTAAAGGAGGAGGAAGACATTACTGTTAAAAGATGACTCATCAGTGACGTCATACACAAGCAAAATACCCATGGCTCCACGATAATAAGCTGCAAAAGGAAAGAAAAAGGAATGAATACACTCACGACAAAGGCTTAACAATGACAGACAAAGCGAAATATTAATGTATATAGTAACACCCCTAAAACGGCATCTAGTGCTAGTTTGACACCAACAAATGCAAAATGGATTTTATGCTTATGAAGAAGAAAAACAATGAGAGGAAACTTGCAATCCAAATTGGTGCCAAGGATCATAAGAAAGTTTAATTACAAGCAAGTCCAAAAACCAAGAGGCTAGATAGCTAGATAAGTCCTGAACATGCAGTCTACAATTTGTAAGCTTCACAAGGAAAGAAAATAAAAACAAGCGACAAGGATGAGAACAATGGACTCTTAAAAGTATAACAGGCATTTAAATAGCAGCTGAGGCCTGAAAGCTTACATAACGAGTTCAATTAGTAAACTAGTAAAAAAAAATGGTAAAGTAATTTTGGGAACAAAGGCGGGACTCCGTACAAAAGTAGGCCCTTTACATGTCTATCTTTTCTTCTCATTCATTAATAGCCAACATAAAGTGATCGATATCACCAACAATACAGCTCCTCCAAATATATGGAAGGGGTCCAGCTACTGATAGCAAGATTAAGTATAGAATTCATAACATTTCCTATCCAATCAGGAGAGTAATTGAAAACAAAGTTAAGTATTTAATCTTCAAATCGTATCAACAATAACAAACTTAAAATGCTGCATATGGTAAAAAAACAGATGAGCTCACTTCAAACGTTCCAGCCATACTGCACTTTCAATCTCAGACACTAACCAGTGGTAATTGTTCGAAACCGCTCTTGACCAGCAGTATCCCATATTTGCAATTTAATTCGCTTGCCATCCAGCTCTATGGTCCTAAGTTTAAAGTCAATGCTGAAGAAAAACAATCCCTTCTAATGAGACAGAATGCATCTTTGCAGAAGAGAAAATTAGGGAACATAAAAACGAGGGAGAATTATACTCAAGGACTAGATTCACAAATTTTTTTTTCCTAAGGACCACTAATGGTAGATACTCATTGTTTTATTTGTAAATTTGTGTTGTTTAAGTGGTAAATAATGTTAAATATCTTTTTAGTTGTAAATTTGCGTTATGTGAATGATAAATAATTAGATACTCGTAGTTCAGACCGGTAAATTTGAAGACCTTCCTAGTGATTAATTTGTGAATTTGGTCCTTCAATATAATTATCCCATAAAATTATTAGTCGACTTGAACATGAAAGGGACCTACCCAATGGTTGTAATAAAACTTGTCGTAAAAGACCCATCTGAGAAGCGCAATAAAAGGCAACTCTTTCCCACACCTGTCAATACAAACCAGTTGATCAGAGGCGGAGACTACTCTACAATACATATTCCCCTAATTCATAGCAAAACCAGCAAGAATAGAAAAACAGAAGAAAAGAGAGGGTCCTGATGTTTTTGTAGCTTTCAAATCAGTAAATGGACTACTACGACTAACTTCATAATCGCAAAGACATTACATTTATGGCAAAAACTTTCTTCAAGGTGTAGGTGAAAATAGGGCAAGATCAAATTGACTAAGAGAAAAATAGGAAGGGGACTCAACAAACTGTTCGAAACTACTAATGATGCATGAATGGCTGAAAACCACAGAAGAGTTAGTGGCGCAACAATGGACAAATGAGATAGCAAATGATGGCCCGATCGTTCTCAAATGCAAAACCTTAGTACATATAGCGCAGAAGCATCGCGGGGAAGTAAAAAAGGGGGGGGGGGGGAAACGGAAAATTAGTAAGAAACTAAAGTGAAGGCATAACGCCAGCACGAGGGAAACTGAAACACTCTTGAAAAAGGAGGACAGAAAAGAAAATAAACAAATAAATAAAGTACCGCTATCGCCGATTAGAAGGAGCTTTATGAGATAATCATGATCAGCTCTGGCTCTAGCGGGCGGAGCAGCCATCGAGACGGACGCAGAGTGAAGCTGAGGAGGACTAAGAGAAACCCAGCGACAGATGCGTCATTTGGGAGAGCAAGAGCGACATTGCAAAATTGACAAACGAAATTAGATCAATTTCGAAAGTCGCGGCGGCACCATTATGTGAGTGGGGAACAAATCAAAAGTAGTAGTAAAAATAAAAAAGAAATGAAAAATACCAGATCAGAAGCAGAATATGAGGGAGGAGGCTGAGATCTAAAGTGGCAAACGGAGAGGAAAAAAAGGGAGGGAAAGCGTCGCTGGTACGTCAGCGCTGAGCAGTGAGTGGTCCGCGCGTTGAAGAAAGGGAAATTGTATTTATTAGGCTTCCCACCTTTTTGCAACCCCTCTTGGGACCGTTAGCTCTTCGGACTACTTTCTTCTCAATCATCCCCCGCCATCCCCGTCTCCGAACGACGTTCTTTTGGTTCCAGCAAAAAAAAAAAAAAGATTAAAAAAACTGGCCAAAGTGGGCCTGTTGCTAAAACAGAGCCCAAGACGTAAAGCAGGGAGAGTCTAAAAAGCCAGGGTAGGGGGAATGAATATGACTTGAGACGCACGTAAATTGTAGGCTGAAGCTGAGCCATCAACACATGTGCTTTACGCCGTCAACATATCCAGATCTCAGAGCTCCTAAAAGCGGAGAACAATAGTTTGAGGCTTGAGTAAGGTGCAAGGCCACTTCCCCACGTGTTTCTTTTAGTCCCCGGAGGCAAATGGAGTGAATGAGAAAAAATTTTAATGAGTTTGATTTCCAAAAAAAAAAAAAAACTGAAGTTATAGAATTTTAATAAAGAGGATACCACTCCTAATTTTTAATATAAGAGTTTGTTAGGATGTCAATTCAATATTAAATATAATATTTTAATTCACTTTGTCTCTTAAGTTTATAGTTTTTTTTTTCTTTTAAACTATCCCTAATAACTATACACATTAGGAGGATTCACATTCAATAGGTGATTACAATGAATATGATTAAAAAATAATAATTTTGGAAAGTCAACACCCATTCATTACCAATAATCAATTTAACTAATTTTCTTAATATTCATAAATTAATTATCTAGTTTTTATATTAGATAGAGATAGAGTATAAACTAAAATAACAAAAAAAGAAATGAAAACTTTTAATACTACCTCCGGTCTTTAATATAAGATTTTATTTGACTTTTATTTTGGTCTTAAATATAAGACTCTAATCCACTTTGTCTCTCATGTTTATGCATTTTTTTCAAGATAGTCTTTCTAACCAATACACTTGACTAGTAAGGATATTTTAGGAAAAACACCACCTATTTAGTACAAACAACTAACTTAATTTTTTTCCTTAATCTCCTCAAATTAGTTAACTAGCTCTTATAATTAGGACCGTAGATAGCATTATGTATTTTTTTTCCAAAGTAGTCATTCTAACAATGGTAGTTATAACCAATACACTTGATTAGTAAGGATATTTTATGAAAGACAACACCTATTTATGACAAATAACTAACTTAACTTTTTTTCTTAATCTCCTCAAATTAATCAACTAGCTCTTATAATTAGGACCAGAAGTAGTATGATTTTTCTAAGTCAAAGTCGTTTCTTCCTTCCCTCTATTTGGCTGGTGCCAAACAGCCTCCTAAACGCCGCCCACTGCACGAGCACCCGCAGCCCTCTTTGTCAAAACTCAAAGCAACTGGGGCCATTTGCCCCATATCCTGTGTCTTAAAAAAAACATTCTTATTCTAAGACGCACAAATTATTAAATTTGCAAGGGCAGCCAATTTGGGTGGGGTGGCAAGATGGCAACGGATGATGTCAGTACTGAATTAGCAGTAACTGGGAGAGGCTTTTTAACTAACTATCAATGAACGATTAATGTGTGTCTTGACATTGGAGCAGTATCCATTTGTGCATATATTACTGGTGCCGGAGGCTTCTCTTCCTGGTACCATTTCCTCCTCTCCTGCGACGGATTTCCTTTTATAAATAGCGTCTTACAAAAATGGCCTGTCACTGGGGACATGAGTTGAGATCGATGATTTTAAATTCTCATTATTATTGAAATTTATACTAACTTCCGTCATAGATATAAAAAATAGTTAGATATTAAATTGGATCATGGATGTAAAATACCGGTTTATTTTGTTTCACATATTTATTCATTTTTTCACATGAGAATTACACCCAAACATATTAAAAAGTTTTTCTTCTAGTACATATGATTATAATCAATGAAGATATTTAAGGAAAGATAGTACCAATTTATTACAAATGATTAATTTAACTAATTTTTAAATATTTTATATTAATAACTGAAAGTTGTATAATACGAGGCACACACCCAGTTTCTATAAAAATATTTAACAAAATATATTGAATGAATTAATCAAATTATTTGCTAATAGTTTCGATCTATCAGAGTCTAGCTTTTAAAAAGTCAGGTTTAAACAGCCAAAGAACTTGAATTCATTAAAATATATTGACTCGTGTAATTCGGTAGTTTTGGAATCCTCCTCAAAAGAATTCAACCAAATTACCCAAACGCTAATAATATATGAGATGGCGTGTGCTCTTAATATTTGAATTCGAACACATCTTTATAAATGACGCGTCTTGAAATAATGGAGACGTAGGTTGTCAATTTTGGAGGCAAGGAAGACCCAACAAAACTTCAGCATTAAAAAGCACCATTATCGGAAAATCAAAGAACATGTCTTGGCAAGGAAACTTCCGAAAAAGCTCGTGGTTGAAATTAGAAAAACTTTCGTCCGCGAGGCCGTCTCTGTCTATGTGGAAACAGAGAACCAAGTTGGCCCAGAACCATCAAAAAATAAATAGGAAAAATCCCAATTAAATCTATGTGAAATAATGAAATTCCAATTAAGGCTTATACTTTTAACAAATTCTTAATTAGGGCAAGAGGCCTAATTAGGGATTTTCAAATGTTACTAAAAGACCAAAATGCCTCTTTGTAATCAAAAAGGAAAATTGAATTTAGGTGTAAGCCTAATTTTAGTTTTAACTATTCTAGTAGATTTACTAATGAGGATGTGGTCTTTCTTAGACTTTATATCAAAATTGTGTTTCGTACCTGTGAAAGTTATGTCAATCTGGAATTTATGGCCTTTTAGTTATTTTTATATAATAAAAATTTGATATTAAATAAATCTTGGAGACCAAAAAATTAAAGATGAATTGATGAGTCTCAATGTAATTTTTGAAATAGTAAAATTAATTTTGATAGATATTCAAGAATTTTGTGAATCTTTTATTTGATTTTTTCTCGCACCAAAAAAAAATCTTTGATCCTATTAATCTTTGACATTTGAAATCATAAAATTTTTATTAGTTCCCATGTTTTTGTAATTCTATGGATATCTAGAAATTATGCATTTTTTTATCTTGACTTTTCAATTATTTTTTATTGGCCATAATCATGATTTTTCTTTTTTCTTTTTTTTATATGATAATATTTTTGGCCAAATTTTCATATGATAATATTTAAAGAAAAAACATGTTAGTTAAATTCAATTAAAAGAATTAAAACTAAAATTAGGTTTTTTAATTACGAAGGGCATTTTGGTCTTTTAACAACATTTGGAAATCTCCAATTAAGCCTCTTAATCTAATTAAGAATTTGTTAAAAATGTAGGCTTAAATTAGGAATTTTTCTATTTCAAATGGATTTAATTAGAATTTTCCCAAATAAATATGGCTGTAATTTAAAGCAGGTAGAAGACGTGTGCTTTGCAGATATTTTATTTTATTTTATTTTTGTTTATAGCTAAGGAGTAATATGATTTTTTTTATATTTTATATCATGCATAGATATAAAAATTTTACATCATTCGTCGTGGATGAATAGTAATTTGGATTAGGGACATTTATATATATATATTGTGGACTTAGAGTATTTTTAGATCATTCTAAACTTGAGACTAATCTCTGTCAGGCTAGGAATATTAAAATTAAAGCCTTTCTGAAAAATACTCCTCAGTTCTAAATATAATACTCTTTAAAAGAATCTTATATTTAGGACCAGTATATTTTTTAAAATTCAAATTATGAAATTAAAATTCTTTGTTGTTAGAGACATTTATATTAAATAATTAAGGATTACTGAGTTAAAAAAAAAAAAGGGACAATAGGAAACGCGAGAGCCGGAGGTGGGCGTCCCCGCCAGGATAGACAGGGGTGAGTGTCCTGTCAGAAAGCTTCGATATGCCATGAAATCGGGAGTGAGGATATTAATTAATAAGGTAATTGATTTTCCTCGCAGGGGCAGAGGATTTGGCACGGCAAGACCGCGTTCGGATGCAGCCTGCAGGAAATAACGTCCGGCTGACTGGGTCTATGGAGAGCCCACGTGTCATTGACTCACCCATATTGTCCACCCTCCACTGTCATTCAGTATTTAACCATGATTCAACCCGAATTAAACTGAACCAAATCAGCCTAATGGTAAGGTCCATCAAGTTTCTATTTTAATATCATGATGAATGTTCAGCTTTAAAAAATTGATAAAATAAACTCTTACTACTAATGTAGTGCATTGAATATTTATTTTTCTGGTAAAAAAAGAATATTTATTTCATTATACAGTTCATTCAATATAAATCCATGACTTGTACTGTGTGTCTCACACCCCGCATGATGCGTGAATTTTGTGCATAATTTTTTTGTGCATAATTTATTGAAAACGACATTTAGCAACCAAATACAGTTTTTTGATATAAAATTACATGACATTTACTGGATACTAGTATCAGCTTTAATTTTTATATCGCTGAACTTAATTCAGTCTGTCTCTTTTAAATGGGGATATTATATTTGCGGATTTAAATATAATATATCTTGGTATAATTAAGAATGGATTGCATATTATAATATTGGATTTTTCTACTGTGTACGATATTATCTGATTCGATGATTGGCTCCCACTGCCCCAATTCCCCACGTCGTTAGCACCCTGTAAGGGGGAGGTAATAAAAAAGACTGATAAAAAGAGTGTTTAGATAATCCTAAAAATACTTTTTAGAAATATTTTTTTATAAATCTAGATAAGCTTTTTTATATATTTATTTTGTATATAGTAAAAATATTTTTAAAATAATAGTTTTGTTTTTATATAAACACATTTAAGGAAGACTTAAGCTGTGAATCTTTGGCTTTCCTTGCTCCGTCCTTTTTTCTGATTCCGCCAACTAGGGGTGTTCATGGAGCCCAATGGCCCGCTATGCCCGTCCAAGCCCACAAGAAAATGCCCAGCCTATCCTAAAAAAAATGGCCCAAAAGATATATTGGGCATGTTTGGGTTGGGCAAATTATCGGGCAAGGCTGGGCATTGGGCATGGTATGCTGCCCTGCCCATTTGGCCCTGCCCGCAAAAATATATATAATTTTATTTATATATATTTTATTTCTCTCATATTTATCTCCTGAATCAAACACATTGTTGCATCAATATTCAATATTCATTATACTTATTTATTTTCAAATGATTTTGAGAGTGAACGTGTTATCATTTGCTATGATTTGTATAACCATTTTCTTTTTTAGTACAAACATTATGACCATTAGCAATTTATATAATTGATCCATGCTGTTATGAGTATTTGGGAGTTATGGGGAAAAAATATTTACATTTGGTTGAGAAATTGTAGAAACTAGAAAAGCAATTAAGTTTAATAAAGTATACTAACAACATTTTTGTTTGTCATAATTTACTCCTCTTAGCTACTATAAAATGTTGTTTCATAATATATTAATTAGAAATAACTAAATTAATGTCAAGTTGCCATTTTAATATAAAGTTACATTAGATTATCTAGAGGAACATAAATAACTAGTTAAGTAATATAGTATATTGATTTGCTGGGCATGAAAGCCCGTCCTGCCCAGCCCGCATTTGCCCAACCCGAACTTACTAGAGCTTTTCATGGGCAAAGCTAGGTATGGGCTGCATTTTCAAGCCCGTTTATTTTTTCGGACTGGGTATCAGACAAGAGTCATATCCTATTGAGTCCTGCCCATATGCAGCCCTACTGCCAACCCTCTCTCCGTCCTTTCAATATAGACCATGTCACGGATTAATTAAACAAATAATACTCTCAAATACTGTTGGATAACTGATGTGGTGGAAAAGCCTGGTCCCTAATGGACCACACCTAGAGAAGATAAGATCAACATTCCACCAGACTAAAGTAATATTCCCTCTTCTTTTCTGCCCAAAACAAAAAGAAATTCCCCCTCCTGGGAACAAAAAGAAAAGAAAGAGATAGAAAGTGTCCCCCCCCCCCCCGGGTTGAGATTGCCCGACTCTAACATTCGCTCGGCATCCCGTGATTTCGAGTTTAAAATTCACCAAAAATTACTTTAAAACGTGAAATACTACTATATTACAAAATAGTTTAAAATATTAAATAGTAGCACTGAAAATTTTGCTTCTAAATACTGAATGTCTTGACCCAGGATCAAATTGTGACATGTCTTGTTCTTTTCCCGTAAAGTGTGCAAGCCCCGTTGATGCGCAACTACGAAGGCCAGCGAAAAAGAAAAGGTGAAACCATTTCGTGAGACTCTTACTTGGTGAGCCGATTGTTACTGATTTGATCTTGGCACCTTGAAATATCAATTATCGGAAACTTGGTGATGGACATTCCATCTGAAATTAGATGAAAAGGGGGTTGGGATTTCAGGAGTGAAAATACCAAACTAACCAAACATAAACATCCCTCTTAGAAGCATAAACCATGACAAATGGAGGTACAGCAACAAATTAAACGTGCCCGACCCTTGATAAACACTTACAGAATTGACCTGCCCCAGTTTTCCTAATCCCAACATTAATTTTCAATCCAGCTTAGGCCTTTGGACCAAAAAAAAAAAAAATCCAACTTAGGCCTGTATATATAATTCTCACATTGGTGTTATTTAATTTTTAAAACAGTTTTATATAACAATTGCTACCTTAGTAATTAAATACGTTTTTTTTTTCAAACCTTAGTTCCGGTAATCAGCATTAATTGAAGCGTTGGGGGCTTATCCTGGCCAGCAATTCTGGACTCATTAAACGCTTAGAAAAATTGATTTCTTAACATGCATTGTGCAAACGTGAGGGCGTATTATAATTTTGTGAAAGAGGACTGAGGAGACACTTGACTTTTCACCCAGACCACGTAAATGAACCCGTGATTTTTATGACTATAAAATAATAATCTGTTATTTTTAGGGAAAATTGCAAAAAAAGACCTTGGAATTGCAAAACGCAGATAGGGACCCTTGACAACTTCATTTTGGGTTTTGACAACTTCAGGGCATATTATTCTTGTCAAAACCCAAAGTGAAGTTGTCAAGGGTCCCTATCTGCGTTTTTACAATTCCAAGGTCTTTTTTTGTAATTTCTCCTTATTTTTATTATGTTGAGTATATATTTAATTAAAGGGGTCGGAGTAATAAATGGTAGGCATGGCATTGCTATTTGCCTGTGCGGTGCCATGTCATGCTGCGGTGGAGAATGGATACGTTGCTCCTGGTTCACACTTTTTATTGCTTCCACGCCACTTCTTCTACCGTTTTAACAGCATATGCCCGGAGGCATGATCCCCTGCGCACGCCCCCTTCTGAACCCTTCCTGTCCGTTGTCGGTGTTACCGTATATGTATCCCGGTCCCTTTAGTATTCTAAACCTTACAAACCCACATCTTAACAACATGTTCATCATCGTATGGGGCCCTGTGATTTTGTTCCGTAATGAACGAATAAAACAGACTAACATGCAGCCATGTATGCATTTAATAACTGATTCCACCATAATTTAATCCCAAATTTAATTTTTTTATTTAAATCTGGATGCTCATTTTGTAAAAGGAATATTCTTAATTTACCCTTTGCTCGGTAGTTTGATTTACTCAATCAACCTTGCCCGTATTCAGGGCACATTCTGATCTGTCGGTGCTCAACAAAATCTCGGATTACAAATGGTCTTAAATTTAAAATGCTCATTTTGATTTTGTGAAATCAAGTCCATGTCTGACTTCAAAATAGATATTTATAGCAACTTTTTTGACTTTTTGGGAACAGGAGATATTTTAACCTAATCAACAAAAACTCCGAAGGAAGGCTGATGTGGCAAATAAACGTAAACAGAAGAAGGGACTCACGATAGTCCCGTGCCCAACACACACTTGATCGTCCCCAGCGCAGGCGAATATGCTGCCATGGCTTGGCCCAGATCAACTGGAACAGAGATGCTTCTTCCCGTTCCGCAGAAGTCACTGCGGCAGGGCCAATTGCCTCCGACGACCGTTAGGAACCCCGTCTACATCCGCAGTGGGTCCACTCCTTACTCACCAGGACCCAATCAAAAGTCGACGCGTCAAAAGTGAGCCCCGCTGGAGCCACGGTTTATTCGTTTATGCGGAATATACGGATGCCAATTCCATCAGCATTTTCCATTGTGATTTTTATTTTTATTTTTTTGGGATTTATGAGCTTCTATTTTCTGGGAGGTGAGGGGCGTGTGTCTTTAAATGGCAATCAACAAACAGAGCGGGAACGCGTACAGCTCCTTCTCTCTTCCTCTACATAAGCGTCCTCTCCCTTTGCTGTTTGCAGACGCAGGCATTCACTCCTCCTTCCTACTGCTCTCCCCCTCTCTAATCACTTTGTGTCCCTTCTCGAGATCTGCGTTTCCTCTTCCGGCTTTCATCTCGATTCTCGGCTTTCTCAAGTGCCAGTGAGTTTCGAATCTGCTTTCTCTGTTAGACGGCCATTTTACTAGGGTTTCTAACGTCTTCTTTGGTTTCGGTTTTGCTTATTTTATTCTCACTTACCAAATGCATCTGATCGCTGCCTTTCCCTCTCATGTATGGGATGCTACTGTGCCTCATACGTTTCTGTTTTACGGATTTCATTTCTTGTAGTTCTGTCTTCATTTTTTTCCCCCAAAAGAAAAGGCTTAAAGGGGAAGATGTAAACAGCTAATGGGCTCATCCTAATATTTGTGAAGTGGCGTTTGTTTTACGTCGTGGCGGCGGCTCAAACTTTAGAGAACCTCTGTTATGTCAAGATTGTGTTCTTGTAATTTTCTGAATAAATCTTGGACTCCATTTTCCAGATCTGTGGCTTATTTGGACTTCTTTTTCTTTGGTTTCTTTCCATGTTGTGTTTTTCTTTTAAAGAGGGAGTGAAGGAATAGATTTTTTCTTTGCTGATACTTTTTGAAACGAATGACGCTTTAGGCAGGCGCGTATTTGAAACGGGGGATTTAAGGAATAGATTTTTTTTTTTTGGTTCCTTCAACTCTTCCTGTGCTGTAAGAGGTATAAATGTGCGCTTTGGAGCTGATTTTTTTCCCTTTACTGTCAGAAAGGTACTTCTTATTTGCCAAACGCGATGACTGAAATCGTGATGGATGCTGAAATTGTAAGTTGTGGCCGCGGTCTTTCATATTGTTGTGGTGCTTCCATGATATAGAAGGATGCGATATTTATGATAATCTTTATTTTTGACTT
Organism: Neltuma alba; assembly: GCF_004799145.2. Lineage (NCBI taxonomy): Eukaryota > Viridiplantae > Streptophyta > Magnoliopsida > Fabales > Fabaceae > Neltuma > Neltuma alba. Next base: position 95,456 of record NW_021636357.1, read on the forward strand.
ATGCTTTTCATCGATCACATACTGCCCGATAGAAACCTTTGACATTGTCTTTGGAACGGTGAAATTCAGGGCCTTCTGAAGACAGACCAGTATTAGTACTAGCATTGGCAATCCTTAAAAGAATATATAGTTATTGTGATCGCATGGAATCTGTACAAAAATTTTAAATTATTTTTATTGTTCCAGGCTGTTGACATGGCTCCCCCTATTGAGGCTCCAACGAAGGTTCCCGTCTCTTTTCATCCTGCCCCATATCCTCCCCTGAATGAGAGGATTCTCTCGTCCATGACCAGGAGATCTGTTGCTGCACACCCTTGGCATGATCTCGAATAGGTAATCATTACAGCTGATAAGTTGACACGCTAACGCTTTCAATATAAGTGTACTTCTTTAGCTCTTCATCGATTTGGCATTCTAACCGAATTTTCACCACGATTCAGGACCTGGAGCTCCGAAAATCTTCAACTGTGTAAGCATTCTGAAACTTAAACTTGCGACAAAGTGCGTCATTCCTAAACAACATCAAATTTTCAATTGATGATTGGTCATGGCAGTTTACCTAACTGAATATTAAATTCATCGTAAAATTTTAATGGGTAGAACTGGGTAACATTTTATGATACTGAGAAACTACTAATGTTTCTGCGCTGTCTGGTATACCTCCATGGTGACAATTAGCGTACCCAAAACCACTATCGACTAGTTGTTATGTGACATGCATGGATACATGCGAGGATATAAACTTATAGCAAGTCACCCTATTTAAAAGCTATGTATAATGCAGTTCATTTCCCAACTCTATGCATATACATGGGATCGAATCTAGCCGGCCTTAAAAGTGGTTATCTTATTCAGTTACTGGATATGCATATTCGCGTAACATGCAGGTTGTTGAAATTGGGAAAGGAAGCAAGGTCAAGTATGAGCTTGACAAAAAAACTGGACTTATAAAGGTGATAACAGTTGCGCTGCCATTTTTCAGTTGTGCTTATTTACATGGTTTGTTGCTGAACATGCATCTGCGTACAGGTTGACCGTATCCTTTACTCATCAGTTGTGTACCCCCACAACTATGGGTTTATCCCACGCACTATATGTGAGGATAGCGATCCCTTGGACGTCTTGATTATCTGCAGGTTACCCATATTTGTTTTCATTCTGTCACTTCTTCTTGTAAATTAGTGCGCTTACACATCTCCTTAAAAAGTATCTGTCTAAACTAGAATTGGTTCAATAAAACGATCTTACTGCATTACAATGTTCTTCCGTAGTCGAGAGAAATACTTATGGACGATATCATTTTTTTAATTTGCTGCGCAAGAGTTCTTGTTCCTTGGTCCTGCCAAATTCTCTTCCTTCATAGCACTTGATGGCTTTTAGTTTTTTATGCTGTGTTATGCTTAGCTTCACTCTTTTTGTTTTCTTTGTTTTTTAATTAACATTCACAGGAGCCTGTACTTCCAGGATGCTTTTCTGCGGGCCAAGGCTATTGGTCTCATGCCAATGATTGATCAGGTATATGATAAAATAAATAACCCTGTTTCCTCGCTGCAAGAAGTTCCTTTCTATTCTAAGCAAAGATGGATTATGACTTTGACAAGTACAGGGGGAGAAAGACGACAAGATCATTGCCGTTTGTGCTGATGATCCTGAGTACCGTCATACAATGACATCAAAGATCTTCCCCCTAATCGTTTTAGCTGAAATTCGTCGTTTCTTAAGGTCAAGTATGAGCTTGACAAAAAAACTGGACTTATAAAGGTGATAACAGTTGCGCTGCCATTTTTCAGTTGTGCTTATTTACATGGTTTGTTGCTGAACATGCATCTGCGTACAGGTTGACCGTATCCTTTACTCATCAGTTGTGTACCCCCACAACTATGGGTTTATCCCACGCACTATATGTGAGGATAGCGATCCCTTGGACGTCTTGATTATCATGCAGGTACCCATATTTGTTTCATTCTGTCAACTTCTTCTTGTAAATTAGTGCGCATTACACATCTCCTTAAATATCTGTCTAAACTAGAATTGTTCAATAAAACGATCTTACTGCATTACAATGTTCTTCTTCCGTAGTCGAGAGAAATACTTATGGACGATATCATGTTTTTTTAATTTGCTGCGCAAGAGTTCTTGTTCCTTGGTCCTGCCAAATTCTCTTCCTTCATAGCACTTGATGTCTTTTAGTTTTTTATGCTGTGTTAGATGCTTAGCTTCACTCTTTTTGTTTTCTTTGTTTTTTAATTAACATTCACAGGAGCCTGTACTTCCAGGATGCTTTCTGCGGGCCAAGGCTATTGGTCTCATGCCAATGATTGATCAGGTATATTGATAAAATAAATAACCCTGTTTCCTCGCTGCAAGAAGTTCCTTTCTATTCTAAGCAAAGATGGATTATTGACTTTGACAATTACAGGGGGAGAAAGACGACAAGATCATTGCCGTTTGTGCTGATGATCCTGAGTACCGTCACTACAATGACATCAAAGATCTTCCCCCTCATCGTTTAGCTGAAATTCGTCGTTTCTTTGAAGACTGTATCCTTTCCAAATGCGAAATCATAATACTACCATATGGTTATTACTATGACCATATATATAGAGGCGGTAGAATGAATGGGAACTTTCTTTTATGTGACATATGAAAAGTACTTTATACTTTCCTTAATAGAGTAATTAGACAAGAAGAATGAGAACAAAGAAGTTGCAGTGAACGACTTTCTGCCTGCTTCGTCTGCCTTCGAAGCAATCCAGCACTCCATGTAAGCAACTGCCTTGTCTGGCTCACTTTAAATATCTTGTGGTATCATTGATCACCGCCAATTTTTTAATTCTTTCCAGTGTTTATGTTTCAATAACCAAGTTCTCTGTAAAACTAAAATGTTCATATTTTCCAAATATTTTCAAATTAATAATTTTATATCTAACTAGATTGTAGACTTGTATAAAAGATTTGAAAGCAGCCAGTGTAGAGATGGATTGCGTGCGGATAGATGATATAACTTTTTCTTTTCTAAATTGTGAAGGGATCTGTATGCGGACTACATCGTGGAGAGCCTGAGGCGGTAGTCGTTGAGCCGGTGGATGCTCGTCCTGGATTTTGTTTGATCGCCCTACATATATATATTGGGAAGAAATTATTCCTAAAGGCCACCTTTTTTTTTTTTTCCCCTAATGATTATGACGAAAAAGAAAATTTAGTCGCACGTAAATTGCTCTGAATTCATGCATATTTTACACACATTTCTGCTTGATCTTCGCTGTTAAACTTAATGACGTATCCAGTTTAATACCAAAGTCAGTTTTGTATGTTATTGCCCCATTCGTTTTACCGAAAAATTGCTGTGTAAAGTGTATTTACAGTGACCGCTGGTCAATGCCTACTTTCTGTCCTCGTGCTCATTTGCTGAGGGGAACAAATGTGGTGATAAATGGTTAGCCGGTTGTAATGGAATGCTTAAAGCGAGCAAATTATATTCAAAAAATCATAATGAAATAAATAATATTCTTTCGGTTCTAGATATAAAATTCATTTTGTAATGTAATTTATATCATAAAATAGCTTTTATATTTAAAATACGAGGGAGTACAAGTTTTTGAGAGAATAAACAAAAAATATGGGTGATTATTGCTCGATTCTCCTTGAGAACAGTTGGAAGTTTACGTTACATCTGGTGAGGAAGGAAAAATCAAGATTAGAGAGCCACCAATAATTAAGAATGGATTTGGTCAATTGCTGTACCAAACGATTTGATAGGTTGAAATTATTTCTCTAATATTTAAAGGAATAAAATAAGTTACATGATACTTATTCAATCTTATTTATAAATCACTTCTAACATATTCACACAAATAAAGAGAAACTTTAAAGTTTATTAACTCTCATTTAAAATTTAACTTTCCAACTTTATTCTTAGTTAATAAACATTATATCTCATGTAAACAAAGTCAACACAATAATAAATAAAAGATAAAATTATACAATACACATGAAAAAATTTTCTCAATGTCCTGTAGGACAAAAAAGTGTTTTTTTTCCCCTCTCTATCTATAAACAAGACCTGGGAGATAACATAAAATGTATGAAAAAATTGAGAGGATAAAAAGTGGTCAGAGCATGTGCTACTCGTTCTTTTCCAAATCTACAATTCTACAATTTTGCCAGGAATTGCCCTGTTTACATTAGATAAGTGAGATTTGAAAACTTGATCACTAACCAATGTGAAATGCTCAAATAAATAAGGTCCTCTAAATTAAAATGAAAGTTGCCGGTACCACTCCGTCCTAACCTTTTAGCCAAATTATGTTTTTTAATAAAACAGTTAAAATTAGTTAAAAATAATTAATATATAATAAATACAAGTTTTTTTTTCCAAATATACCTCTAATAAATGTAAGAGAATAATAATGAGATAAATAGAAAGTGAATGTAATAGATGAAATTTATTAGGAGTAAAATAGATAACAATGCATTAAATGTTCAAACAAATTAAAAAAAAACCTTATAAAAAAAGGACAAATCCATTAAAAAAAAAATCTTATAATTACGAACAAAAGGAGTACAATGCAGGAACTTCAAGTTTTTAACTTATTTTTTTATTTTGTTCTACAATAGATCTCTGAGTTCCCTTCACATTTACATCTACCTTTGCCTTGGTAGCTAGCACTGCTGACTCCTGGTAGTCAGAACTAGGGACGGAACCGGGTGTAATAAATAATCTCTTTTTTCAATCGGCCAATTAACTTTGAAGGGAACATCCGAGATGCAGAGGATTTATATAGATATTACAACCCATGGGGTAATCACAATTCGCCATCCATGGTTTCTTCTTCATGCAGACTTGACATTATTGAATGATAAACAGAAGCAAGCACGCAATATCGACTAATAAAATACGTACGGAGGACGACCGTGTCGGAAAAAATTGTGAAATAGAATGGTTTGGAATTATCTCTCCCCACACAATTAAAAGTTAAAAACTAAATCTTTCGCCGGAAGGGTTCTTAGCAAAAAACTCTAAACAAGAGAAATACGACAAATCCAGAAACGTGTATGAGTGTATCTAGTAAAAGAAACCAAGGACCTTTCCACCAACATTTTTCCTCCTTGCTTCTTCGTGGTCCATGATGCCCGCAGAAGTCGTCAGAACAATGTAGCCAAACTGCGTCACACACGGTCGTTAGTTGATAATCACAATTAAGAATCTACTTTCCGTCAATATACTACTTCAAACTAACACAGTGGTTTCTAACCTGCCTAGAAGGAAGCAATCTAGCCGTCCATGGCTCAATTTCCTTAACGCCAACATCAAAACGAGGGCTGATAACTCCGCACTTGTTCAACCTTCCATTAAGTTCAACGACTATTTTTCCAGCCCTATGATCATCAACGTACTCAAACTCACCAATGTATCCTGAAGGGCAGAGCTAAGTAAATATCAACAATGCGAACAGAGGAATTTTCATAATCAAAGCACAAATTACCACTAACCATGCTTCTGCATGACCAGAAGAAACTTGATAATAACCTTTGATGAAGGTCTAATCATCACTTGGCGCTTTCCACGCTTTTCAGCATTGTACATGCTTTTTAAGGCATCATTCAAGACGCTGACTCTAACCATCTTTTCAGAGGCAGGCTGTTGCATGGATAACAATTCATCACACAAGGGAGGATAACGAGAACAATAGCATGTTTGCAAACACGAGGGAAAAAGAAAAATAGGCAACCAATCAAGATGATGAGCTAAAACGAAACAATTTGGGGGAAAAGTGCATAACAAACAGATGATTTCAGTTGCAGAATGGACATAATGATTGTGTTAGTATTATTGGGATCATGAATTCCAATAAACCTCAAAGGAAATGCTTGTCTAGACGGATCTAGATGGATGGCTCAAAGTAAGTTCAAAGTGTATTAAATATATAGCCAAACACGCACCCTGTCAAAAACATCTCCCTAAATATGGCAAAGAGGATAACCAGGGTTATTACATCTTCAGACAGAGAAACATCAGTACTACCTTAAACAAAAGAATAATGGTTGTATGTATATAAGCATCTGAATCATATGCATTTAAAAGCAATTTATATTATATAGTTAGAGTTACCACCTCAGGGGAGGTATTTCATAGGCGTTACTAATAGTCACTGCCCTTACTTAAGTCAATATAAAACAATTTAGAGCTGGTTCAGATTTAAAAAATTGATACAACTGACATGATAACAAAGGGAAAAGGCATTAGCAAGCATAAGCATGACACTAGGGAGAATAATCTGGAATGATAAGCTGATGCAGCGAAAGAACTATTAGTCAGTTATATATTTACATGAGAAGTGTCGGTTTGCCATGAAACTTCCAGGGCTAGAGAGAGTAAATAGATGTTTAAAAAAAAACATTACTCAGGCATGAGCTTAAGTGGATTCAGAAACAAAACAGAAAAGTAAAAAGTACATGGAGGGAAACCAAGTTGTTGGCAATCCCGCAAGATCTAACCCTCAATCAAACAATCATTCCATTCTAATATCATTGATATCAGCCTTCTCGAGTCAAGCAAGCGACGCGTAGTGCTCCAAATAGTGAAGTTAGCTTATGGATACGCAACCAAGTTTGTCAAACTTGTGGCACTCACCAATGGAAACAAGACTGATATGATGAATCCACAAATTGATAGACTCAATGAAACGGCTTGAAATTTTATTTCTCAAAAGTCATCCTGAAGAAACATGCTAAACTCCTACAAGCAGAGAGATATTGTACATACACGCATTTCTTTTTCTTTTTGCCAAATACATGCACATGTTTAGTATCACGGAGTACTGAATTCGATGTCAAATATGATTACATTTATATCTGAATGTGAGTTCACAAACAACATGGGAATCCTAAAATATTGTCAATGATGCGATAACAAAATTGCAGAACGAAACACAGCAGCATTCAGAAGTAGAAGACAACTAATAGGACCAGACTCGATAATTAATTATATAGAAAGCAGGAGAGGGTTGCACCAAAAGAAATAGTGTTGATCAAGATGTTTAGGAGATGCAGACCTGGAGGTTAAACAAAATGCGGCAGAATGGTCGCTCCGAGCTCGAGAAAGATGTCCAGCCAGCAAGGGTTTTTTATGTGAGGGGTTCCCGGCCTCCTTAAACCCACATCACATTAGCTAGATCCGGTCGGGCCCGGAAGGCCGAAATCCATGCATCCGATTAGCCTGGTTTATAAATTTTATTATGGATTAAATTAGTGCCCAAAAAATTATGGATTAAAATTTATTTCAATTTTTCAGAAAATATTATTAATTGATGTTTATTGATTCAATTGAAGAAATTATACCAATAATATGTTTGCCGATCTACTGTTTCAACGAGTAGCAAAAACAGATGGCAAAAGAAACAAGTACCAAAAATGATAAGATAGAATAAATTTTTTATAAATATATAACTTTGACTGACGAAATTATTCATATTATTTAGAACCTACTCGCTTTGATAGGAATTAAATAAAAAACTTATTGCTAAAAATTAAAATTTCAAAATTTAAATTTAAATTTTGAAATTCACGTAATTATACACAACTATCCTAGAATTTGTGAGGTTTTGTATATTATTACCTAATTTTTTTAATGCATGCATGCTACATCACATCACCCGCATTAATCTTTTTACTGCGGTATTTGGGTCGGGCCTTAAATGGACGCTGCCTTGTGAGCTAAAACATAAACTAGAATGAGCAGGACTTGGTTGGTCTCTGGGCTTTAAGATTGTAAAGATTAAAGAGGGTGGTTTTCTTTCTTTTCTTTTCTACGTCTTTTTTTTTTTTTTGGGAGCTGAAGAGAGTGGTTTACTTAAAAAAAAGAAGAAATTAAAAATCGTATGCTATTTCAACTAATTGTTGTTATGTGTTCACTCAGGGGAAAATGACATTTTCAAGAAAATATTATCAGTTACTTAGAGATTACAAGTTCTAAAAATTCTACAGATTTGTGGAGGTAATTGCAGGGATTCGTAAAAAATTGTCACTCTCCCTCTTTCTTGTGTTTGCTCTTGGCTGCTTAAAACGTTGTATGAATTTTACGATGGTTTTTTAAATATAGGATGAGTCACTTGGAAATGGTTTTTTTTTCCCTGTTTAAGTTGAAATATACTTCCAACCTGACTTCCAAACTAGACAATTAGCAAATCAGATCATTGCAACAGTTAAATGTTACGATGGGTAGAATATTGTCGCAGCACCTAGACTCGACCATTGTTTTGATCTAGCTTCTTTGTCATTGGAGCTATAAATCAGGTTAAAATATTTTCTGCACAGTTGGAAATTCAGGGTAAGTGACTCGTAGGCGATTGTGTTTGCAACTAGCCATTGTTCTAATCCATACTTTTTTTCCCGTAAAGGGTCCGTTATGTATATTAGTACATATAGAGAACAAGGGACGCAGAGAGTAAGAAAAAACATACACAAATACAAAATCCAAACGTAAAGGAGTAGACTACTTCAACGTCAACGCCCAATGCCATGGTAAAAAGCAACCAGAAGAAAGCAATTGTAATACTTGCAGCCATGAAGTGGAACATTAGCATGATACTAATAAACCACTAGACAAGGGCCAAATGACACACCACTCCATGGAGGAATATATCCTTCTTATCTTCGCGCCACTGTGATGCCCAGATCCACATCAACTTCATGATATGAAATGTTTCTTGACGTTAAATATTTATAAGAGTAGTTAACGGCACCTATCAGAAACTGGGTTTGAGGGGATAATGGAAGTTGCCATTTTTAGCAACCCAGATGTTTTAGGTTGAAAGATCAAGTCATGGCCTTGAGCACAACCCTCTCTAGCCCTCTGTTATTGGACTTGAAGAAACACCACCACCACCAACAAACACATTCAGCAAGTATAAGCAGATTTGATTACTGATATAACAATATAATAGAACAGTGACATCCCTCCATGAGTCAAGACATGTCCAATGGTAGTCTCATGAACACATAATCATAATAAGAAATATAACTAGTGGCAAACATCAACCATTGGAATGTTAGGAGCCATGGTGTAACATCCCCAAAAAAAAAAAAATCCTGAGACTTTTAGTCATAGTTTTACCCTTAATGAGTATAGGACCAAGTTTTAGGTTTAGAAAATATGTGGGTGTGTGTATACTCAAGATAAGAGATAGAAGAAATTAAATGGGTATAAAATATATGTGTGTGTGTGTGTTCAATAATAAATAACCAAAGTAAAGATAAAATATATGTATATATGACTACATATAATATTTAAAAAAATCTAACTAATTTAAAGATATCTAATATTTAAGAAAATCTGAATTTTGAGATATTCTCTATCACTTTTATCACTTTTCATGTGAGAGCAGTAGATGAGATGTAGCAGGGAAAGTTCTCGAGGTGTGAGGCTACTTCCTGAGTAGTTAGCCTTCCATGATTGTTATGCTTGATTTACTAATGATTGCTACCGGACTAGTTTTCATTCATTTAATTAATTCGGGGAATTAATTTTATTATGATATTATTACTGTTGAGTTGGACTGTGCTTGATTAGTAGGTTTGAAGCTGTTGGATTTGTTTATTTTCATTTTATTTTACATATTTGTGGATCCGCAAGAATATGAACAGTTTCATTTAAATAAGTGGACTTTTTTCTTTGAGGTAGTGGCCTGAGGCCCCTTTAGAAATAATGATCATGATATAATTATGTCTATCAAATGCTTATAGTTCTTTTTACAATCATGTTTAGATAGGCAGTATCCCTCCTAAAATGGTTAAAAATAGTGTGTAGTAAATTATTGCTGAAGGCAAATGCAGGAATCCCTTCTCGTAACTTACTTAATCTTTTATTAATTCATCGATGACAGGTACTCTTTTGATAGTAATGATAGAATGACGTGTAAGTCCTTTTCCATCATGATTTTGATTTAGGAAAAAAATTTCTAGTTTGCTGCTAGTTTATTATTATTGCCACATCAAATACTATAACTATATGTGGGGCTTAGTGTTTTAAAGGAGGATGTTTCACATAGAACCTCACAATTTACTGAACCTTCAAATAGCTCGAGCAATGGATCGAGGCTTGCTAGAAATCTTAAGAAGGATTTCTTACCCACATTCCACTTGTGAAGCATCTTGTGCACATGAAAACCAAAACGAGAAATATTGAATTGCCTTGCTTGACATACAATCTCTGACTTGTAGGCCAATTCCTAACTGTGACCTTCCATGCATTTGTGTAGCAAAAAAGCAAGATGTTAATGTTGAAGTACAACATCGACCAACATCAGATTATAAATCAACACTTAAATATTGGCCTTCAAATCTCCCACGAAGAACACAATTTAGTGAAGATTCTCCCCCTCCATATCCTTGCTTTTGAATAATTTCTCGACATTAGATCTATACTCCTCATCACCCCCTTCTTAATCTGACATCTTATGAAATGCTCATCTCAATGACATGCACCATATGATTCATTATATCCCACTCTTAGGATGTAGAGAGATTTTTTTAAATTATTTTGACTTGTAGCAACCGGGTTTATTTGGTTGGAAAAATCCTATAGAAGAGAAATGATTACTAAAAAGTCTCAATAATAATCTCAACAGTCTATAATGACAAATCCTATAGTGAGAATGATAACTTTTGGAATTTATTTTTTAATTGTTTTTCTACTCAAGAACCTCATGTAATTCTCCCATTTCTTTTTGATCTATGATTTCAAGTAAAATTATTTTCTCACAAGTTCCTAAGAAATGTTGATTTTCCCTCTATCAAATCCTCCACACATGCAATAATTCCCTCCAAAGAATAACATGAAGTGTGAGGATTAGCCATCAGGCAGCCATTTAGAAATATAAGGAGGGGCTCAAAAGCTTGTAAACTATTGAAATCAACTTTAAAACTGAGACATTCTCTCCTATTTAAATATAAGTTAAATTTTGTTGAAGGAATTATTTTTTATAATATTCATTTTTGTCTACATATGTAATGATTTTTTTTTAATTTTATCTCCATATATTTTCTTCACTCTTTGATTTATTTATTATATCTTTTACTCATTTTCTTTATTAATAAGGGCATATTTAGAAAAAAAATATATATGCCTTACATATGTTTTTTTTTAAACTGATTTTAACTAGTTTCTTGATAAGTATAAATGAATAAAGTTTAGCTTATATTTGAACCAGAGAGAGTAAATTGTAAAGACGTCTGATTTAAATTAAATATTACTACCTCCGATCCTTAATATAAAAACTTGTTAGATTTTTATTTTGGTTTTAAATATAAGATTCTAATTCATTTTGTCTTTCATATTTATTTATTTGTTCTCAAAGTAATTTCTGTAATAATGATAGTTCTAATCAATATACTTGATTAACAAAGATATTTTAAAAAAGATAACACATATTTATTATAAATAATTAATTTAATTAATTTTTTTATTTACTTAAATTAGTCAATTATTTTTTATACCAAGAAAGTGAAATTTTTTGCACATGTTATGTAATTGAGCTCCTTACAGCGAACGTATCCATGGGCTAAAAAAAAAGAAGAAAAAACCATTTTATAGTTCTCGCGCGCGCGCTCACACAATTGACCCATTTAAATCTCACTCTATGATCACGCGCTAGCCGGGCTGCGATCCCAGTGACAAATACTCCGCGAATCCCAAGGAATCCCGCCCGGGGAGGAATTCGGCGCGAAGACGATAAGGTGAAATCTCATCCGTCAAAATTCAAACTTAATCAACGATCAAGTAACGTAACACGTCATTAATCCGTCTTATGCCTTCTCCTCCAATCAGAACACATCTCTACTCCCTATATATAACTAGCCCCACCCCATTTTCATCATATCTCATTTCATCTCTCAGCCCTTTTCTCTATTGGACGCAACCTGTCCTCGTTCTCGCCAACTATTCACTTGAGTCCTTTTTCCAAATCGATGGCTCCGGCAAAGGCAGAGAAGAAGCCAGCAGAAAAGAAGCCGGCAGAGAAGGCCCCGGCGGAGAAGAAGCCTAAGGCCGAGAAGAAGATAGCAAAGGAGGGCGGTGAGAAGAAGAAGAAGAAGGCCAAGAAGAGTATCGAGACTTACAAGATTTACATTTTCAAAGTCTTGAAGCAGGTGCACCCTGATATCGGTATTTCCAGCAAGGCCATGGGCATCATGAACAGCTTCATCAATGATATCTTTGAGAAGCTTGCACAGGAGGCATCGCGATTGGCTAGGTATAACAAGAAGCCAACTATCACATCTCGGGAGATCCAGACCGCCGTGCGATTGGTGCTGCCTGGAGAATTGGCCAAGCACGCCGTTTCTGAGGGGACCAAGGCCGTGACGAAATTCACAAGTTCTTAAGTTTGGATATGGTCTGTCCTGTGAACAATTTAAGATGTGGCGGTTTGTCCTTTCATTTTGGGGATCTAGGGTTTTCTGTAGAACCCAATCGATTCCCTTCTAGTTAGGGTTTATCTTTCTTTCTCGATCTCTGGAGCTACATATGTAATGCTATGAACAGTTCTTAATTAAATGTTTGGTTAGAACGAGTATGAGCTTTATGATCTGAATCCTGACGCTTTATGACCGACTTCAAGTTGAGCGAGCATCGTTGTGCTTTCTGTTGTTTCGGGAGAAGCGTATATGATTTGAAGACAGTTTCGTGGTAGTATAATACCTTTATCATCGGCATATTCAGCTGACTGTCTAACTTATGTGAGGCCATGACTATTATGCGATTCAGCCTAGTCGAAGGAACCTGATTAGCCTTAATCAACTATTCAAATGGACGGGTTGCAAAATATTCGCTCTTCATTCTAAGAGAAGAGGTCGATTGTTCGCTATTAATCACGAGTATGGTTTCCCATCATGTCCGAAATATATGCTGTGATACAAATCCTGTATCTTAACAAGAGCACTATGACACCAAACTGATTTATGAGTTCTAGCCTATATAGTTAGCAAGCGGGCCTGCGTTTAGCCATCAGTTAGAGAAAGATCCATGATATTGCTGAAACATCTCTGCTTGTTTGTAAAAGAGCGCTGAAGAACTTGAGTGTTCATTGCTAGTCTCTTATTCGCCGTTGTTGGGGATTCAGCACTCGATTTTTTAACATTGGCCGTGAACAAGCGGAACTAGTGCTACCCAGGGAACATCGCCATAATTAGACATGAAATGCGAGACTGCCTTGAGAAACTATGCTGCTATTATGGGGTAGCTGCAAAAAAAAACTGTTGTTAGTCTCATGCTTGTTTAAGGGTGCTTGATTCAAAAGACAGGAAGCTTCGTTCAAGTGGTACTCAACAAATTCTTCTTGCAGTTTATCTTGTATGTTTGATGATTTTGAAGGACTGTTAACTTTTTGTTCACCAGCTGGTTTTCTTGTTATTGATAACGTTTTTGTTTTCACTGTTTAATGTTACTGTGTTTGAAGGATTGTAAGAAAAACATACTACTGGATTACGGGGCAGGTGATCAAAGCTAAGTTTCATAATTTTCAGCTGAATTATTCCTGTCAATAGGAGTGTCTTGTGAAGATTGGACTGGTTATGCGAAGCACCAATGTCAGCAAACAAATATAACTGCAAAACTCCCTTACCCAACAACGTATTCTATCGAGTCTCATCTTCCATCAATAACTGGCAAAAAATAAAAAGAAAAAAAAACTCTCAATAACAATGTATCATCACAAATTTAAGCTTCTGCCTGTTATTTAACAACATTTAGTCGTTCTCTCAATTATTTCACGGTACCCTTTGCAGTTCTAGTTTCCCTTTAGTCTCACCTGCCGTCTGGTTCATAACCTGTGGTAAATATGAAGCCATTCGCCAAACTCTTTAGAATGTTAAGATTAATCAAACTAATCAGAGGCACGCCGGGGGCAATGCATAGGCTATCGATATGAGCAAAATCCCACATCAGGAAAGGCATGTTAATCCATAAAACGTCATCAGCAAATTGTTAAATTTCAAGAATTACTGTGTTTGATAGGAAAGTATTTCCATTGACCTCTACGTCAGAGAGAATGGAGAATTCATGACAGTTTCTATCCAATCCCGCTTCGGACCACACTTCTCCTTCATTGGCATTCTCCACTGCGAGGAAAACTAGACACATTTTTTCATATTTAGCATTTAAACTACTATGGTGAATTGCGTTGTTCATAACTTACAGTGTGATACGACATGTTGACACAGGTGAAGCTGGTACTAATTACTTACGTTTTTAATTTTATGAAAATGTACAGCAGATGATCAAACATCCTTTGACATGCTCAGTCCGATGTTATAGCTTGTTTTCTATATAGTATGTCCACACAGTTTGGGATGACTTTTGTATGCCTCCCATTCTTCAGCTGATTTAACCTGTACACAAGGGTTCATTGTTCAGGAACAATATTTTGTGCTTACCAGCAGCAGCAGCAGCAGCTTACGAGTAAGAAGTGTCTTCAAAGAATTTCCTCCCCTTAAAATTTAGGAAACTACATATACTATTACCCTTCACATTCTCAACTTGGAAGTGTTGAAGGCTGCACTCCTGCAATCTGGTGCAGTACCATATTTCGGAAGTTCATATGGAATGTTTTGAAGTTGTATTATCACCAAATTATTGTATCAGGTTGCTGAAAACATGGGCGTGAGCAATATTGGAGGGGAGCCAGGTTATCTACGGATTAATACTCCAGTTTTAATCGGAAATTGTATGCTTCATATGCATCATTCCTTTTGCGAGAATCCTGGGCGTTTGTTCAAAGCCATCCATCAAACACCTAACATGTTCATTTGTGTGAAGATATTAGAATATTTTTTCATCCATTCTTTTGGTACTAAATTTGTTTACTACCCTCACAAGAGCGTTGGCTCCAAAGTTTCAATTCAAAGTAGATATTTCATAACATTTTCCCCTGCCGTATCTCCCTCTCAAGTATCAGTAACGTTGATTCCAAACCATGTTACATATATCCGACGCTGTCACGCCACGTCTTTATGCTTTATTTTACGGAAAGTCGTAGTTGAATTGGACCAGACATTAAAGATGCGATCTTAAATATTTGGATAAATTGGCGCGCTGCGAGCCCTCAATCCCTTGGACGGACAAATAAATTTAAATTGGAATTTGAAGGAAATTCAAATTCCAATTTAAATTGAGATTTATAATATAAAAATAGAAATAGAAGATCAAGTCCCTATCATTTCATTTGAATGAAACAAAAGTAGTTCTACATGGATAATAAAACAGCGATTGCCTTGTCCCTAGGATTTTATCGAGTACACCTCCATACAAAGTCACACTACAGACACAACTACATACACAAAGATGAACATCCCGTTCACAATGTAGAGGCAATTCAAGATTTCTTGGGGGATTTGGTGGCTTTGGATGGAGACTTAGATTCTGTGGAGGCTCTTTCGGTTTTCTTAGGCAGCAGAACGGGGTTGATGTTAGGCAACACACCACCGTGAGCAATGGTCACGCCGGCCAACAATTTTCCAAGCTCTTCGTCGTTCCTCACTGCTAACAGAACATGTCTTGGGATGATTCTATTCTTCTTGTTATCTCTGGCAGCGTTCCCAGCCAACTCCAGAACCTATAGCACAATAGATCAGCGTCGGAAAACGAATGTCCAACCATTCACCCGTAATGCATGAACAGAGATTCGACAAAATATCGAATAAAGTGGAGAGAAGCACTAATTTCCACATCCAACTCCGATAGCCCTAAACTAATTGGGGAGATTTATTATCAAAGAAGAAAATGTTTAAAGTAGCCTTGGTATTTTGATGCAGAGATGGTTACCTCAGCTGCAAGATACTCCAGCACAGCGGCGAGGTAAACCGGAGCTCCGGTGCCAACACGTTGGGAGTACCGCCCCTTCTTCAAGTAGCGACCGATCCTTCCGACAGGGAACTGGAGACCGGCTTTGACAGAGCGAGAAACTGGCTTCTTTTTGGGGCCGCCTCCCCTTCTTCCTCCGGCGCCTTTCTTCAACTTTCCTCCGGTATCCATTATGTGAAGATTAAACTGGTAGCCTGACCCTCTCAGGGAACAAACTGAAAATGATGTGAAATTTGGATGACGGAGCGGGAATCGTTCGGTTGGAACATTTATACAAGGTATGGCAGCAGTGAGAAACCCGATCGCCTCGTGATAGGATATCATAGCCGTTAGATTTAGAATATCGACGGTTTTAAAGTGATTATCGCAGCGATCCGTGTTGTGCGAAGGATTCCAATAATATAAAGCCATCTGTCTCTGACACCCAGACTCGAAACCCGCGACGGAGAAGCAGATTAGCGAACTGGGAGGGCCAATGCCTTCGATCCTTCTCTCTTTCCTCTCTGAGTAAACCCGTACAATCACTAATCACTAATTTTCTTAACAAATAAATTTAATAATAGCATAATACTTTTTGTTAATCAATATGCATCGAAATTAACTCATTTTATGACTCAAATTAGAAAAAAGGTAATTCGAAAAAGATAATGTCTCGACGTGAATTCCAGTGTTCAATTAAATAAAAGGTAAGTTTTATTATTGGAAAAAAATTATTTTTGATCGAGGTTCGTGCCAATAAAACGTGACCTTTTTTGGGTAAAAACTTAAATTCTTCATAGACTATTTCATTCACTGAATTGTTTAAAAAATTAAAGTTGTAATAAAATGTGATTAGAAAATTATTACTGAGAGATTAGCAATGGTGAGTATATTTAGGTTTAGCTAAGAGGAATCCAATTGGGCTCAGAGGCTCCTCCTGCCAATGGAAGAAGAAAATGGGCCGTACGTAAGAAAATGACGATGGGCCGAGCATCGGCCTTCAGAAAAAGACATCGCACGGCCGAATTTGAAAAATGAAACGTACTACCTCTTGTCTTAAATATAAGAATTATTTGATTAATTTGAATAGATTAAAAAAATACTACTTCTCTTTCTTAATATAAGATTTTGTTTGAATTTTATTTTGATCCTAAATATAAGATCCCAATCTATTTTGTCTTTCATATTTATATATTTTTTTTAAAGATAGTCCTTCTAATAATGGTATTTCTAAATAATAAACTTGATTAGTAAGGATATTTTAGGAAAAACAATATCTATTCATTACAAATAACCAACTTAACTAAGCTTCTTAATTTTCCAAATTAGTCAACTGGGTCTTATAATTAGGACCGGAGGTAGTAAATTAAGTTAGTTATTTATAATAAATAGGTATTGTCTTTCCTAAAATATCCTTACAAATCAAGTTTATTGGTTAAAACTATTATTATTAGAAAAATTATTTTAAATAAATAAATAAATATGAAAAATAAAATGGAGTGGAGGCTAAAATAAAATCAAAGAGGTCTTATATTATACTGCCTCCGATCCTTAATATAAAACCTTATTTGACTTTTATTTTAGTCTTAAATATAAGACTCCAATCTATTTTCTCTCATATTTATGTATTTTTTTTTCAAGATAGTCCTTTTAACAATGATAGCTCTAGCTAATATATTTAATTATTAAGAATATTTTAGAAAGAACAATACTTATTTATTATAAATAATTAATTTAATTTTTTTTCTTAATCTTCTCAAATTAGTCAACTAATTCTGCAGAAGTGGTATTAAGGACAGGAGCTAGTATAAAATTAGATCGTTGACCTTTTTTTCTTCTGCAACGCGTTTTCTTCCTTATCCCATCATCATAATTTCAACTCAACATGTCTAGAATGGCTTGATTCTGATTTCACTCCTTCAGAGGCTCTTGATTTTGTTTTCAGCTATCTAAAACCGACTGTTGACTTGGTTGCCTGCCGGCGTCCCAAGGTTGAAGTTTCGTTCATGAACGGGTTGGCATTGCGAAGAGCATAGAACAATGCCTTCGGTGCCAATTGATTTCTTGCTATGCCCTTGGATACCTTCTTTGACCATTTTCCATGGTGGATCCTCTTACCGTCTGAAACATCTTGAAAAAGATGGTCGGCGTGTTAATCTTAGTCATCAGTTGGAAACTCTTGTCATTCCTTTCAATTTCTATCAAGGTTCTTTTTAAGAGATATCTGTTTCGTTCTCATCTCATCTCGACGCTTGTTGGTATAAGAAAGACTTCGTGATCTTCCTGAAATCGTGTTAGCTTCAAAAGTTGTGGAAATTTGCTTGTGTTAATTCCTGTTCTAAGAGCCTTGTTGCATTGGAAGTCGTCGCTAAGGTACTTTTGTATAAGTGTACACTAAGAAATCTTCTAAAATTTGTGCATCATTCAAATTCACAATACTCCTTTTTAAAACAAGTCTGTGCAATCATATTTGTCTATTTGAACTTGAGCACGGTTCAAACTATTGGGGGAAGACAGCCACAGCCGCAACCCTTAGTCTAATTGCTGGGACCTTTTTTTCTATCTTCTTTCTTAAGATTTTGGTGCTGATTTGTCATACATGTTACTCTTTTGCATATGTTGTTCTCCATAGAATCATTGGTCACATGTATTTTGATGATAGAGGAAGATAGGAATATAGGATTCTTCTGCTAAACTCAACCTATAATTTTCAAACATGAATATTGCTTTCCACATTTTTACGTTACCGAATAGCTGGTCACCGTTCATTACAACTGATATTTCCACCAAGATGCTGGTTATGCCTTTTCGTACATGCTCTTCTGTTTGTATCATTAGTCATGGAGAGATTGATCTTTGGAGTTCAAATCTTATAATGCCATGATGCTGGTAGTTGTCTTTTCTATGTCACCATATTTTTACTCTTTGTCCACCGTCTTTGTACACAAATAGCATTTTATTTACTAATTTCTTCACCTTAGGTTCTCTGATGGCTTCTTCATATCTTGTTAACAATTTTTTTTTAATGTACATTTATAGAAGTTTTATTTAATTATCTATTTATCTATCTTGAAAATATTTCTTTACTTTTGTCTTTTAGTACCTGATTAAATCGTTTGATATGTACTCTCCCGCCAATACCGAGCATGACATAAGTAATCTAGAAAGTACTTTTAGCAAATCATTTCACATTGAGGATGCTGAGAAATCAGACCACTCGTCTGTGGGGGATGATTATTGTAATACGGGGGAGGGAGGTCTTATGCAGCAGGAAACGGATATGGATAAGACTTGCTTGACGAGGTCTGCAAACACGAGTTATTCTGATCAGACGTTACCACCAAGCTCTTCTGACGAGGAATTGGTCATGAATGACGTGATTCAAGCCGATATAGCAAAGGTTGATGGAACCTCCTACATTAAAATGTAGTTCTTTGTTTCTGGCTTTGCTATCTTATGCTTATTGACTTGTATTTTCGTGATGTCTGACTTCACAGACCGATTTGAAGCCTGTTTCTGTGATGAAAGGCAGCCGTGAGAAACAAGGAGGACCACGGACAAAACTGACCGTAAAATGGGCCCCTGATGTGTATGATCCGCTACCAAGATCAGCTTTGCTCTCTGTTAGAAGCAAGAGACAGCATAAATCCAGGGGCAAGAAGAGAGAGAAGAAGAATGGAAAGGGTCAGAAGAGCACTTATTCTCGGAGAGTTAGTGGCAAAGATAAGAAGCAGTATCGCATATCGATTGAAACATCGGATAAGTGCTATAAGTTCGTTATTTTCTCGTGATGAATTGATTGGAACATCTACCGAACTGGATGCTTTAGATTCCCACCAGGATCCTTTCTGTGGAACTAGATTCTTCAGAAAATCAGTTACGCTAGAGCATTTCTAGGTAGCAGAGGCCTAATGAGCGTGTTATTAATGGTTTTTCCTTTTTAGCTCCTTTCGTCTGTCCCTTTACTACTGGATTGCATGACTCAATGTGGCTCTGGCTACTGAACACAGAACTTCTCAAGGCTCGAGCAGCCAAAACATATTTTTGTTGTGTCAAGCATATTTGTTTGTATGACCCGCTTTGTTGAACACGGCACCATGACAGGATTTAAGCGTCTTGCGTTAATGCGCATTCTCTTTTGTCTATCAACTTCAGCATGTCCGAGATACATTCTAGAACGCTGACTTGGGTAAAATCGTGTTGCCATAGCACGAAGCCATGATAATAGTCGATGCCGTGTAGCGGCAATAATACTAATTTTCAAAGCGGAGTTTCGACGAAGGTTTGGGACTTCGGGTATGTGCTCATCTCACTCAAATTTTCGTCAGGTGGCTTACCAGTTTAAATTTCAATGGGTTGTGCGAAAAAAGAGTGTTCATGGCCGGTGCAAGCATTTTTACAATGTATGTATATGACACTAATCGATCCCCCATTCGACAAATTGAACATCTCTAGGTCTGATGTGCTCCATTAAATAATGCGGTTGCGGTGGTGACCGCTTAGCTACTAGTCAAGTTGCCAAGACTGGGGGAAAAAAGGTGCCAAACAAAAAAGTGAATGCAACTGGGTAATGGATCAAAAATTGTGCCAAAGAGCTCATTATGAAGGACTCCACGTTTGACTATGTTGTGTACTCTGCATTGATTTTAACATAATCGTAGCTTAAATCGCAGCCCCACGCTTGTCCACGACCCGGACCATCACCTGGGGGGAAATGAAGACCAATTAGCAAGCACATGCACTTCCCTATTACCAAAAAACAAAAGACATTTCCCTTGCTCATAAATTCTAGGCTGGGTTAAAGCGTCAAAGCGCAACAGAAAGTGCAGGCGCACGGTTTATTACAACGAAATAGCCTCATTTGGTAACTATCGCATGGGAATGATCCTCGATTATCTAGTCATAAGTAATCAAAATAAATAAACATTGAGAAAACGTTATTTAAAACTGAATTTTGAAATTACAAAATTTTATCCAAGACACTTTCATGCAGGGAAAAAGCATAATAGGGGGAAAAAAACCCTGACAACAAAGTCAAGCGTCTAATATTTTCAAAAATGCTTTTAAAACTTCTGAATTTATATTACTAAAACAACCCTTGTAGGATTCTCTTGTGCAATGACTTGAATGGTATATAATTGTGCTACGTCTCTGCTTTGGGTTACTATTCTCTTTTACCGTCATCATACTCTTGTTGATTACTGAATCCCAATCCCAGTTAAACCAGGGTGGCATTACGAGGGCTTCAAATCATGACATAGAAATATGTGCGAAGAGCAAAACCATAATTTCAAATCACACAAGGGCAAAAATTTTCTTAATTTTGGAGGATTTCATTGACAAGATACAGACTTACCAACTGATATCTGAATTTCAACCGTACCATGAGTATCTCCAGCCTTTCTCAGATAATTACTCGCAGCAACCCTGCCAGAGTAGCTTCTTGAGTTTGCAAAATGTAGATAAATAATCTTAAAAGATGATAAACAAACAACGACATCACAAGCTTAAAAAGGCATGTGCAAACTGCCCAAAAAAAAAAACTGTACGCGTGTAGAATCTTATTTTCATGCAGATGAAGCTGTTCTGAAGAAGCTATGCATGTCTAAGGACAGGCGAGTAAGACAAAAGTTATTGGTAAGTTTTGAACCACTCTAGAGGAATTTATGGAAAAAAGACACCGAAGATGAAACCTCAAGAAGCAAAACAAAGAAAGTAGCTCAAAAAACAAAATAAAGGAATTAGCTCTTACTGATCAAATAATTGAGGTTGGCCAGCATCCATTAGTAAAATATCGCCCAGCTGTACCCTAAGTGAGTTTTGGTGGAAAGCAACCCCTGCGTAGCCAGCTGCAGCAGCAATGCGTCCCCAGTTGGGATCTCTACCATATACAGCAGCCTGCATAACATTATTTTAGTATGTTAACTTTCGTTGAATTGAAATACTTAAAGAATGCTCTAGCTCAATTCTCATGCCTTCACAAGTGAAGAAGATGCAACTGAACGTGCAATTTTTGCAGCCTCAGCCTCACTGTCAGCCCCGGTCACATGGACCTGTAAAATGAAAAATGAAATTTGACGACAAATATCAATAATGAGTAGGATTGAATAAAAATTTTATGACAATCAACCTCTAAAATACTTCAATTTCATATTTATTAAATCAGGGGGAAATGCAACAAGAGTAAATTGTTTGTCAATGAAATACCATCACTAATTGCTGACTAAAACTGTATTTCCAATCATAACTCAGTGAAAAGAAACTTGAAGGGTTAACACTGGATGCCCAGTAGAAAAGAGGAGTAAATAGTCTTAAAAAGCATGCAGATCCTTGAAATAAGAACCAGACCTCAATGAGACATGTTGCTCCCTCTCCATCCCAAGCAATTGATTTGGCAAGACCTTGCATTACCTGGAAAGATAAAAGATTTACTGTTTTGTGCATTTTGAACCATGAGTCAAAGTGGGAAGAATAGGAACTCATTTATATCCCAATGTTTACTTTTTTTTGGCTGGGAGGTCCTAAGCACCAAAAAATAGAAATTGGCTATGAGCTCTGACTACATCAATCTGGAAATTAGCAATTGTATACACATAAAGAAAGGTGTTCTAAAGATCTAGTAGGAAGAGGAACTGGAATCCAAGGTTGCACAATACATTAGATAAATCAAAATGCAATAAGACAATAACCTATAAAAAGGGTCCATTTTTACTAGATCAGTCATGCTTCTAGTGAGAGTCTAAGACCAAGATATATCAAATTGTTTATCATGAAAGATTAAAATATTTGGTAACATAGAGGTATAAAATGTTTAGCGGTCAAACTTACAGCATCAAGGCATCCCTGAAGTTGAGAAGCTTCGTCACTATTTAAAGAAGATACACAGCTTAACCCAGATAATCCACTAGCCAAGGCAATAACAGTATCATTAGTGCTAGTATCTCCATCCACCTGTAGCATAAAGATTAAGAAATTCAGAAGCCAAAGGAAGTCATAGACCTGGCTGATCACACAAGCAAAAGCACGTGATTGTTAAACTATCAATTCAAGTCGATGAACTTGAATGCATGAGAGCCACTTGATATCAATTGTCAGAATGATTTTCAGGCTTTTTTTTTTTTCAATGTTTTAAAAATCACGCTGGATAAGCTAATCAGACTGAAAAATTGATTATACGTCCAGTCCAACTGACCCTCAAAACCAGCCTTTGAAAGAAATCAATCTTTATTTAACAAGATAGCTCCCCAACCAGGCGGACCAGCAGGGTAACAATAAAGAAGGTTAGATCACGGACCTTCCTGAGTCTAGACCAAGTCCAGCACTGGTGCATTAAACTAGTAATTTGGTTTCCTATATACAGAATTGCTACTCTATATACAGAATTTCTACCCTATATGCAGCATTAAAAAGGTGCTGGATAAGCTAATTAGACTGAAAAATTGACTATACGTCCAGTCTAAGTGGCCCTCAAAACCAGCCTTTGAAAGAAATCAATCTTTATTTAGTAAGATAGCTTCCCAGCCAGGCAGACCAGCAGGGTAACAATAAAGAAGCTTAGATCATGGATCTTCCTGAGTCTAGACCAAGTCCAGCATCGGTGCATTAAAATAGTAATTCGGTTTCCTATATACAGAATTTCTACTCTGCTACTCTATTGAACCTTTCCGATATCAGGCATTGTTTCTTCCAGTAATTACTCACAGTGGCACATCCACGCTGGTTTGGACAGCAGAGGACTCCCATTGCACCCTTTCCTTTGGATTGATGTCAAACCTATCATGGTGATTATGGCCCATGACAAATCCATGACATGAATGGCCACCAAACACCTTATGCGCATCAATCTACATTCTCCCAAAGCAGCAAAATCTATCATAAGCTAGGTACCCCGGGATGGGTTGGAATCAAGGTGATTATGAAGAATCTTAAGGGGTTTTAATATCAGAGGATTGGATTTTGAGACAATGTTCTGCTGATGCAGAACAGCAATGAAAAGGGCGAAAGGGGAGGAAATGGGAGAAACAGGGGAAAAAGTGGGAAAAGGGGAGTTGGAACAGAAACAAATGATGATAACTGGCATGCAATTTCATAATATCAAGTCTGTCTGGCTTACAGTTCCCTGGGGCTACTAAAACAAAAGAAAAATAAAATAGTCAGAAAATAGAAAAAGACACTAAATTAACGCTTCCTACCTAGAATAAGTACTACAAAAGTTCCCATCATGCACCCTTCTAATTCAAATTGTAGACAAGCTTTCCATCAGCAAATTGCCAAACAGAACTGTATCTATTTGAGCTACTGTTTGCTTGGAAAGATTTTCCTAGACAGAGTTGTACATGAAGAGGGTATTGCACTCTTAAAAATCATATTTTAGACAAACCTTCCACCAAGAAATAGCCAAAGAGAATTGTATCCTTTAGAAGGGGAAAAAAAAAAGTTTAGCTACCCATGTATGAAGCCTTACTATGCATATGTCCATTGCAGAAGTATTTAAATCAACTCAATAAGGCATTGGACCAGCTTTTAGTGGGGGAAAGCTGTATCTAGTCTTATAAAAATGTATGTGTTAAGCATGTATCCTGTTATCATAAAAATAAGAAAAGAAGGACAAATAAAAGACCTCTTATTTTTTATCATCGTATATTTTAAATTTTTATATGTAAAATAAAAAACATGATATATGTATTCAATTACTATTAGTTTGACCACAGTTCAAGCGAAAAAGCGGAGAGTCCCCCCTCTCTCCACAATATAATAAAAGGCCTCTCTGCCATTCAGATTAATGAATCATGAATAAGTGCCTCCATTAGTCAGTGATCAGACCAATTTTAAAAACATTGTTTTTTATTCTCTCAAAAATAAGAATGGCATTTATAATGAAGAATGAGGATCTTGCTCAAGTTGAGTACTCTAAAGTCTGCAAGAAATTTAGTAAAGATAAATTACATACAGTAATCTGGTTGAAACTTCGGTTCACAGCCACCTGCACCATTTTCCTCCAAACATCGCTGGCAACATGGGCATCAGTCGTGATTACCTAAATGTAGAGATTTTACTTGAGCTAAGAAAGCGATATGTCTAAATAACAAAAGAGCATTTAGCAAGACATACCCCAAGCATGGTAGCCATATTTGGATGGATCATTCCAGAACCTTTTGCCATTCCCCCTACTTTAACCTTGATCCCTCCAACCTGACCAATAGCCAATACTTACAAGCACAGATTAATCTCATCCTCATAATAATTAATAACAAAGAGACGTTGGCTTGTGGAAAATGATCCTTACATATTTAGTAATGTTCAAAACGATTTCAGAGTTATTGGCTTCCCTTTTTAAAAATACTACATCACATTTAAACAAAATTATCATTTACATCAAGAATTCAAGACCATATATCAAGTTGTACAGGTCATGCCGACAATAAATTACCCTTTGATGGCTTCAACTATCGTGCATTCTTAATTACTTAAGAGTTCGTCAACATTATCAACTTTTTCTATCCGTGATTTGTCAAGAAAATGCCTCTTTGCAGTTGCTGACTGTTTTCAGATCAGCTGCTCATCCACGTAAACCATTGTCATTGCAATAGACAGGATGGAATCACATATATGTTTATTAACCAGGTCTACAATGTGAAAGTTGCATAAATTAAAACTGAGCAGGATGGGAGAATGTAATACCAGACACTCCATTGCCACACTCTTGCGAACAAGATCGGTTGTGGTGATTGCAACTGCTGCAGAGTCTGCCCTGTATGAAAGCTGATAAGATTTTTGGGGGAAAAAAGAAAAGAAGGAATGACGTAAAAGAAGGAGTGTCAAATTTGGGTCAGATTTAGATATTTTTTAGTGCATAAGAGAAACCACAATATAAAAAGTAGGGTCAGGAAGAAGAGAGAAAGAATAAAAGATATAGAAAAGTCACTTAATGGCCAAAACAACTATGAAACTATAAACGCGCAATGTTGCTTCACATCAAAGCAAGTGCAACATCAATATAATAATAGCAACTCGTAAAAGTAAAGGAGTTACCCCTCGACTGAAGGTGAGAGTGAGTTTACTAGTTTGGGAAGTGAATTTAAAAGTGCCCCCTGCAAATGAAATGAGAAGTATATAACGCCAAAGCAAAAGTACTTATCAAATAGATAGTGAAGCAGGCTTGTTTGACTACTTTTCAAATTACTGCTCCACACTCTATTAATGTGTAGTCCATATTACAGATATAAGCATCACATAAACACAGGGCAACAAAACATAAAACATGCAGAGTCTCTGAACTTACCTTCTTTATTCTGTGACCAATGACACCAGTTGATTCAACAAGCACATCTTCAGGTTTCATTTTCATTAGCTGTAATCATGAACATTGACAATAGCCACCAAGCACGAATGCTTCTAAAGGAGCAAAGACAAAGAATGCATGAGAATAATCTCTGAAAGAATGCATACCTCCGCAAGGTTTTTGACACATTCTATCACATCCTGGTAACCAGCATCTCCCTGAAGATTTGAAATGCCTCAGCCACTAGAATTAAATCCCACAGCAAAGACAAAGAGCACAAGCAAATCAAATAACTAAGCTCTTAAGCAAGGGGAATAAAGCTATGAGAAATTCCACGCGGCAATATAACGTTAGGCAAACACATGGAATAAAACCAGATATATGGCTTACTGTTGCTGCATTAGCTTGACCTGCATTAATTAACACAGCACGTGCCTGCAAGAAAAATAATTCATTAGCAAGTAATCAAGTAAAAGAAAAATTATCGCATAGAATGAGATGCTTCGCTGTATCAATATTAACCAAAGCTGCTCTGAGAACTCAAGGAAAAGTTAAATGTGGCAAATGATCTGTATTGCATTCTGTTCGGTTGCAGTTCTATCTTGACTAGAAAGCGAAAAACTGAATACTTTCTTACTGTTTTGGAAATATCCATTGTCTTTTTGCAGTATAACACTGGTGCAGCAGCGACCATATTTGTTGTAAAGGCGCCTGAAAGTGGCAAAATTGAAATTTAATAAAAAAAGGGCAGATTTTTTACTAATAGCTCTTACGTTGTCCAGAGCATAAAATTCATAAAATTCCAAAGCCTTTGGTCTGATGCTCCAAAATATGATCACATAAAGTGCATGCCAAAATCCAAAAGTCAATCAGAGTAAAGGTCAATTTTATGAAAGTTAACCTGCAGATACGGCATCAACATCACATGTGTCAATCACAGTAAAGATCAATTTTATGAAAGTTAACCTGCAGATACGGCATCAACATCACATGTGACAAGTGCAAGATCAGGTTTTTCTCCTTTGGCGCGCAATCCTCCATAAAGGCCTGCTGCTTTGAATCCCTCTGCAGCAGTAACTCCTCCTGGTATCTGGAAACCGAAACCAGATGGTAACTGAGAAGTTGATAAATT
The DNA here is from genome assembly GCF_004799145.2 of Neltuma alba. Taxonomy (NCBI): domain Eukaryota; kingdom Viridiplantae; phylum Streptophyta; class Magnoliopsida; order Fabales; family Fabaceae; genus Neltuma; species Neltuma alba. The sequence continues at coordinate 122,705 of NW_021636357.1, forward strand.
TTCCAGATCCTAATTTAAGATTTGTTGGCATATTTTCCCAAAAATGAAACCAACCGCTAGACTACAATGAGCTGTTTCAAGCATAAGCATATATCACATGTCTCTCCCTCTTTCACTCCTTCCCTCTAATACAAGCGAATAGGACAGATGATATCCGAATATTTTAGCATCAAACAGAAATCGTTCAACAGTCATCTGCCGTCCGCTACTCTCAACCGCTCAGTTTTTAAAAGAAATCAACCAGATTAAGTTCATACATATTGCAGATGCCTTATTTTACGTTAAGAATAGTGTTCTATTTATCAATATAGAATATCATTTCTTGATACACAAAAATTCATGCAATGCAAAATTGACGTATTTTTACATGGCAAAAGAAACCATCATTATTAGACTATAATTAGCCATTCAATGCATGAGCAAATATCAGAAATCTCAATCTCTTCCCCCCCCCCCCTTCGCGCGCGCATATTCAGTGGAGCACGGGAGATGATTTCTGAATGCTTTCAGCATTAAACGGAAATTGTTCAACAATTATGTGTCATCCAGGACCACGGTCAACCATTTCGTTTCTAAGAGAAATGAGCCTAATTAAGTTCACATATACTTCAGCAGCCTTCTTATCCATTAAGAATACTGTTCTAGTTATCAATATAAAATAACATTTCTCAATACACAAATTCACACCACGCGAAGTTTACACCATATCAGGGATTTCCTGTAAGAAGTTTTCTGAGGAATTAAGTCAATGTAGCATCAATTTACCAATTAATCAGCTAAAGGACGATCCCTTAGCGACTGACCTGCTTCCAAGGTCCTTCAGTAAGAAAAATGGGAGCAGCTGGCACGTAAGTGGCGGGCAGATCCCCCGTCGCAGAGACAGCGCAGATTCTCAAATGTCTTGGAGAAGAATCAGAAGAGCTAAATATCTTTGGAGAGAACGCAAATTAGAATCAAACCGCGTGAAACGAACAAGATAGTTAGGCTAGATGTTATACAAAAGTTAAGTAAGCTTTAAAACATGAAGTAGCGACAGCGTTAACCAAACGAGTAACGTCAGAAATTGCAGCAGCATGAAGCAGGATCACACCTTTGGCTTTGGATGTGAATGAAGGAAAGCACAACCTGAAGTGCAGAGATACATTTATCCCGTGGCGCGCTTATCAGTTAGGGTTTTCTGCAGTTTGAGCGATCAGTGAAGTTTCGGCGTAGCGCGCAGTGAGCCGAGTGTTCAACGGCTGTTTCTTAATAGTATAGTGTAAGTTAAGCAGTCCGTGCACACACCCACATGTATATCGGGCAGTCAACTCAGTTAAACCATGGATGGTCCAAACTCTTGTCACCAAATATCGGTCAAAGGACGAAAGCATAAATCCTCAATCCTTTGTTCTGGCCAGCTAAACCATCGATCTATCGTACTAATCGTAGTATCGCGCATGATGAATGTTGGATGACACAGGACTTGTTTGGATCAATGTTATAAAAGTATTTATAACTATTTTGACATGAGTCGGGATAAAACTCTTTTCACGTATTTATCTCGTATTTTATAAATCACATTTAAAAAATTATTTATAAACTATTCTAAACAAGCTCACAAACAAACATGAAATGTGTTGACAATATTACACTTTTATTTGTTTTGGTAAAGTAATTTTCATTGATTGTCATTATATTCTATATCTTCCAGAAATTATTAACTTATGTAATTTCAAATTCAGAACAATTACTTTACTTTGAGTTTGTTTTATCAGAAGTCAAAACTATTTTTTTCCTAATTAAGGGAATTGAAATCCATTGATTAACCCATGAATATGAGACATAAATCAACAAAAGAAGGGCTTCGAGCTGGCCAAAAATATAATAAACGAAATACTAAAGAATTAATTCCAAAGCAACATCAGAATTGCGGTCCAAAAAAAATCAACACCAGAGCTTCCTAAAATAAGCTTAGACCATTGGAATCCACGGCAGCAATATAAAAGCCAGGCCATTAGTGGTTGGGAACCTCTTCTCTTCTTTTTCCATCCTCTTTTCTTTTTTTTACAACAGTTGGATTAATATATTTTAACAGTTTATATTTTAATTTTTTATAAACCATTTACCAAAAAAAATAAAAACATTTAATATACTTGTAAACCATTAGAATTGAATTTTAATATAGTTTGTAATTTATTATTTATTTATTTTTATGATTTAATATTTTAATAATAGTTTTAAAAGGATTTAAATTAGAGCCGTTAAAATATTAATCTAACGGTTAAAAAAAAAGAGAAGCAAAGAGGATGGAAAGGGAAGAGGAGAGGTTTCGAACTAGGCCATTAGAGGTAAGTATGTCAGGAAAGAATATTCTAACTAGAAAAAAATTATAATAAGGTTCCATTTAGGACAGTTAAATACAAAAAGTTTCTTAAAATTATCAAATTATTCTGAAGTCTCAAAGAACTTTATTGTAAAAAATTTTATTTGTTTAATTATCAAATTACCCTTATTTTTTAAATATGTCTTGACAACTGAAAGAGTAATCGTTAACAACTTAAGGTATAACGATTAATAATTATCATGATAAGTATTGACAATACATTTTTTTAGCTCATCACAAAAATGCAATGTATGAATTGCCAATACCTACCGTGAAAATTGTTAACCGTTACGCCTTAAGTTATTAATGACTGCTCTTTTAGTTATTAATGTATAGTTAAAAACATAAAGATAATTTAATAATTAAACAAATAAAATCTTTGGTAACAAAGTTTCTTAAGATTTCAGAATAATTCGATGATTTTAAAAATCTTTTTATATTTAATTATCTCGAATAGTACCTCAATGCAATTTTCCCTTCTAATAGTCACCTTCAGCGGGCTACTGAAAAGGAGGAGTAAACCCCTCTTTTTAGTTTTTCATCTGCAATTCATTAATCGCCAAACACTGAACAGTACAAGAGTTTAACACGCGTCTAATAAGCACGTTACACCCACCCAGCTCTTTTTTTTTTTTAAAAAAATCACAATTATCTACAGAAGTGATCCCAACAAAACAAACATTATCCTTTCGAACGCCTCCAACCCCATCAAGCCATGTAAAATAAGTTTCCTTTATCCAGTTGCCAGCAAGAGGAATTTAAACGAAATATGCAATTCATGTGCCACTTATCAAAGCTTAACATGGAATGAAAGTGAAAGCAGTCCCTTCTTTTTTTTTTGGGGGGGGGGGTTGTTTGTCATATAGTTTGGTAGATCGCATCATGCACACCATAATAATGTGGTTTTTTTAAGGTCTTTTTGAAATATTGATGGCATCGTGAAAGAGGAAAGCACTTGCAGTGCAGGGACGATAATTGTGGTGCCTTCGAAGTTAACTAATACTCCTCTGATGTTTAATATAGGACCCAATTTTTAAATTGGTTTTAGTTCTAAATATAAGACACATTTCTCATATTTATTAATTTTCTCTAAATTACCCTTATAGATACTCCCTTAACCATAATCAAGTAGAAGAAAGAGAAGGTGTATTAAGAAAGATAATTATAGTGTTTTAGGAAAAATGTGTCACTTTTTTTATAATTAACTAACTTACCTAATTTCTTTCATCTACTCAAATTAGTTAAATAGGTATTATATTAAAGTTAGGAGGAGTAGCTAATAAAGAATAAACTGTTAAAGTTTGCAGAGATTATTATCGTCGCAACATACAATGTCATATGCTACGGGAGAACGATGTAAAGCTTAAAAAAAGAAAAAGAAAAAAAGAGTTCGTGGCTTAACACTTACATATGATCATTAGCAAGGGTGGCATCTGATCTGATAACGAAGTTCGTGGCCTACACAAAACAATAAATTAAAAGCGTTCAACGACAGCCTGGTGGTGGACAGTTGGAGAAGACCAACTTCCGTTTTCCACTACGAAACACCTGGCGCATATATCCAGCACACATTATATTCCTTTCAATGCTTATAAATTTTATGCGCCACTGATGTCTTATGTTTAGTGTTATTTGGATGGATTGTGGGAGAAGAACAACTCCCATATTTTAACAGTACATTTCACGCATAACAATGCTCGAAATCAAAGCACACATCTGCAGAAAATATATCTATATCCGGGTCTAGTATCTGATTATATAAAAATAAATTATGAATACTCCTCCTCTCCTATTTTAGAATGAGAAGATTTTTTTTTACTATATTTACACGTCATTTCATTAAATTTTAGTATGAGTATACTATTTTTTTTTTTATTTTTATAAACCTATGACTTAAAATTTGAGGAATTAAAAACCAAAATAAAATAAATTTATGGAGAAAAAAAATATTAACCCTAAATTTTAGGTCCAATGCTCATATAAGCATATGTATGGGTTCGGGTTTTATGATCCGTGATAAAGTCAGTTTAGTTGGACCCGGCTACAGAAAATATCAACGGCAGGATGCATAAAAAGAATAACAAAGCGGCTGAAAAACCGCGTTCGACGTGTGTGGAGATGTTTGTCCTTTTCATCAGATCAACCAGTGACCCAAGTAGCCTTCGCAGCAAAGACGGAGGTGTCCACGCCCAATCAGCTGGGCACAACCCTTTTAACGAAGCTTTAGCAACCCATGTGGAGATGTTACAGTAAGATTTCAAAAGACATCAAATGCAGAAACAGGAAACTAAATACTCCTCCGATCCTTATTATAAGACCCAATTTGATTTTTTATTTGGTTCTAATTATAAGACCCAATCCATTTTGTCTCTTATATTTATGTATTTTTTTCCAAGATAATCCTTCTAAAAATGATAGTTTTAGCCAATATACTTAATTAGCAAGGATATTTTAGAAATGACAACACTTATTTATTATAAATAACCAACTTAACTTACTTCCTTAATCTCCTCAAATAAGTCAATTGGGTCTTATAATTAGGACTGGAGGAGTAGAATTACAGCAGTGACAAGAGAACATAGCAGTAAAGGCGAGGTGAGGTTTTTTACCAATATACGATAAACAGTAAAACTATATACCAAAATACTGTACTTTTGAAACTATTTACTAATATGCTGCATTTAAAATCGTTCTTGGCAAGAACGATTTTAAAATTACACACAAGTCGTTCTTGGCATGAACGATTTCAAAAATCATTCACACCAAGAACGGATTTACTTTTTCCTGTTCACTCTCTCACATATAAATCTCTGTCAATTTTACATGCAAAAATAAGAATCCTTGACAATGCTCCCATGAGGCTACAACGTCTATATTGGATTAAAATTTGAAAATCCCAAGTTTTTTAATTTTTTAAATAGAGCTTGATGAAATTTTCTGTCATTTCCTCTTCTTTTTATTTTTCTCATACCAAACAATACGTAACCAAAAAAAAAAAGCTTTGATTGTAAATTTTTAATTGTAGCAATTAAGTTATAGGACTAAATTATTATTATTATTATTTTGGTCACAGGCATAAAAGGTTTATGTCCAATATTTGATTTCTCGTCAAACCGAACAAATGCCACACAACAGGCTTTTTTTTACCAAAATACTATAAAAAGTAAAATTATATACTAATATGCTGCACTTTTAAAAGTATTTACTAATATGTTACACTTAAAATCGTTTTTGAGGTGAATAATTTTTAAAGTCATTTATTTGCTGAACGATTTCATGGACAAAAAATGTAGATTTACGGTTAAAAAAAATGCATATTTTGCTGATTTGTGAATTCTGAACACCCTTATAGAGTAATAAATATTCAATTATCACGTTAAAAGAATGTAATGTTAACTTCAAAAAAAAAAATACAAGTATTAACTTCAAATGTTTAAATAAATTGATTTTTCAAGATTATTCAGCGTTGTTTTTGTTAATTTAAATCCTCAAACGACATCTCTTTCAACTACACACATGTACTCAGGCCACACAAAAAAATATATACATGTACGAGTAATTTTGTTGTTCGCTGATATGTTAAAGTAAAATTTTAAAAATTATTAAATATAAAAATATAAATTATTATTCACAGATAAATAAAAACTGGAATATATATTCTCCTAATATTTATTTGGGCCAGAACATATTCTCCTAAATAATTAAGGTCACGCATCACTAATCATTATTCCTGGCCCATTGACACTTTACCAGCTACAAATTTAACTTTATTTCTTTGTTTGTTTGTTTGTTTTTCATTTAAGAAGAGATAATTGCTTAACAGCTTATCATGTACTGTATTATTCTTTCTAAAATTTATAAGATATCTGAACACGCAGATAATATTTAAATAAAAAATAAAAAATCGTACGAAATCTAACAAAAATTCTAAATGGTAGTTATTTATATAAGAGGGTTACATAAAAAATGGCGTGATCTTTACAAATTTTATAGTTCATATTGATTAACACTTCTGTTTATCAAAAAATTAAAACTAAAATCAGAAAAATATTAATTATTTACAAGGGCTTCTCAAACAAGCATAAATGATGACCTTCTTGATGATTTATAATTTTACGGTATGACAAATAATTAAACGTGATAAATTAGTTTAATAGAAAATACCATCAGGCGATAATAAGTTGTCCAGTGATAGTACTACCACCCGCTTTGTTTGGAGATTTAAACTTATTTTTTCCGATTTAGATTTCGTATATGGTAGGAGTAAAAAAAATGTAGTGCCTTTTTATAAGCAACAAACAACTGCTATTTTTTTTCTCTAAATATAAACAATATTTACAAATTGTTTTAAATTTTTATAAAAAATTTCTTATTTTACTTATTAATTACTTATTTTAATACTTAATATATTTATTATTTTATTTTTCAAACTATTACCTCTCTCCATCACATATTCTTTCTTTTTTATAATTATTTTTATTATCATAATTTTCTTATTCTTTTTTTACTCTCTTTTCCCATAAATAAAAGTATTTTAAAGACAAAAAACTTTTAATTTCTATCTATTTATTATTTTTAACTAACTTTTTATCTACGTAATAGAATCTAAAATTACTTATAAAAAGGAACGGAGGGAGTAATTAATTAGTACTACTTTCGGTCTTAATTATAAAAGCCAATTGACTAATTTGAGAAAATTAAAGAATCAGTTGAGTTAGCTATTTGTCCTAAATAAGTGTTGTCTTTTTTAAAATATCCTTGCTAATCAAGTGTATTAACTAGAACTATCATTGTTAGAAGGGCTACTTTGAAAAAAATACTCCTTCCGTTCCTTATTATAAGAGACAAATAACCGAAGTACGTTGATTAAAAAAACAGTTAAAGTTAGTTAAGAACAATTAATGTATAAAAAGTATAATTTTTTTTCCAAAAATGCCCTCATTAATAAGGAGAGAGAGCATGAGAGAGAACAATTAAATTATTAAAAGAAAGAAAAGTGGAAGGGAGAGAGAGTGTGAGTTGGAGATAATAAATATGGGTAAAATAGTAAATCAACACAAAAAAGTAGAGACAACTTGTAAGTGTCTCTTATATATAGGAACATGGCATAAGCATCAAGTGTCTCTTATAATAAGGAACGGAGGGAGTATATAAATATGAGAGATAAAATGGATTGGAGTCTTATAATTTAAGACTAAAATAAAAGTCAAATAGGGTCTTATATTAAAGATAAGAAGTAGTATAAACTAACAGAATTTTTCTTTCAGGCAAAAAAAAAAAACTAACAGAATTTTATCTGTTGTATGTGGGACTTTTGACATTTTGAAAACTGTGGTTCTGTTATTATTCTTATTATGCAAGAAAAGTGGCAGAATATCAATATGTTAGGGGCAAAATACGTTTCCGTAATGATTTTTATTCCGAAATTAAAAAAAAAAAATCCTTACCAACAATATAAGAACAAGCGGCCGCTGCAAAATTTTTGGTGTGCTGAGGCCTTTTCCTATAATTTCTCCTTCCTCCCCTCCTCCGTCGATAGCTGCTGCGAGTCCTTGTCCTGTCAAACCGCAAAAGATGGTCAGTCTTCTCTTTCTCTTTCCTGTCTTCCCTAGGTTTTTATTTCGATTTTACTGTTTAGTTCCTTGCTTGGGACGTCTGGAATTTCGACGAAAGGCTAAACGCTGGAATACCGCAATCAGACGCGATGTGAAATTGGATTATGTGCTTGAAATCTATTGAAATTGGGTGGTGATTACTGTTTCCCACCTGACAGCGTCTGCTCTTGTGCTGATTATTGATCGATTTCTGTATTTTTAAAGGCCGTGGTTGTTTCGTGGTCGATCTGATGTTTTGAACTCCTATAATTGAAGAAAAATATCGGCGTGTTTATCCGATTAGCTCGTTTTACTTGTATTGTTTGCTTCCAGATCTGACTTTATGTCGTTTCGATTGTTCAGAATTGTTTATAAATTACTTGGGTTCGATCTTCTGAGACGATATTTAAATGTTGGGGGGAGAAATGTCTTCTGTTTATATAAATCGAGGACTATTTATGATAAAATGACTACGAAGGCTTTCACTTCAGAGAGAAAAATCGTTGGTGTCTTCTGTTGATATGCCTTGATAAGCTGATCAGCCACTTGCACTTCTATCACTGCAGTACGACCTCACTACCACAACTGTTTAACTCTCTACTTCCAGAAGTAATGAGAATACATATTACCTACATTATCTACCTTCTTTCCCCCCATCAACTAAATAATGAAAGGGTTAATACTTGTGTGTATGCATATGGTATTTCCGTCATATGCTGTCTTGCAAGCTTTCTTGTCGAGTTGAGCCTTGTATGACATACATTATGTCCATAATCATTCAGACTAGTGTAAACTATTTGATTTGTTGTCTGCTTTGAAATATGACAGGCTAATGCGGCATCAGGTATGGCTGTCCATGATGACTGCAAGCTTAAGTTTTTGGAGCTCAAGGCAAAGAGGACATATCGCTTCATAGTTTTCAAGATTGAGGAAAATCAGAAGCAAGTTATTGTGGAGAAGCTTGGAGAGCCAACTCAAGGCTACGATGATTTCGCTGCCAGTCTTCCTGCTGATGAGTGTCGATATGCTGTTTATGATTTTGAGTTTCTGACAGAAGGGAATGTTCCCAAGAGCAGAATTTTCTTCATTGCATGGTAAGCTCAGTTCTTAGGAATGTAAAATGATGAGACTTCAACAACGGAAGCATTTCACTAGAAAAAGAAAGGAGATAAAAACACATAATACTTCTCTCAAATAGTCTCACATTCACCATCAGACCACTTCTCTTATTCTTGCAATTTTTCTTAAATAGTCTTGCATTCACCCTCTTACTAGTTCCTTTGTCGGACTTGTACGATGCCAAAACCACTTTATGGTTCTTAGACTCTTAATTGATGTACAATTAAGATTATCCAAATACATAATTTTCTTCTAAATATTTTTCATTGAACATCTAGTCTATGTAAGACTAGGATGATTATGACTCCAGCAGATTGAATGCTTACTCAAACAGATTGAAAACTATTCCCAACGCGGAGATTGGTTATGCTTGATTATCGACTTTTATCTTGCTGTTTTTCTTTGTAGGTCCCCGGATACATCAAGGGTTAGAAGCAAGATGATTTACGCTAGCTCGAAGGACAGGTTCAAGAGAGAGCTGGATGGAATTCAAGTAGAGTTGCAAGCAACTGATCCAACTGAGATGGGTCTTGATGTCTTTAAAGGTCGTGTCAACTAATATGCATATTAAACACTGGGATGGGTACCACATCCCTGAAGTTACTGAAATTGGAGTGCTTATAGGTTGTCAAGAGTCAGATGCTGAACTTGGCTCGTCATGGTATCAAATTTTTGGCATGGCCTTGTCATTCACCTTCCGACTAGCTTTTATGCTTTCCAGTATAAATGTAATCTGTGAAATACAGAGCCTATGTGTTTGAGTGGTATTCATGTCCTGTTATTGTGTAACTGTTGTGTGATTAGACAAGACACTAGTTTCTCATGTCTTTTGAATATTGAGACTAGCCATAATGTGGCATGCTTTGATTACTGATATACCTCCTTATTTCACAGCCATTAACATGCCTAGGAAACTAAGGAATGCAATTTCATTGGCTAGCTTCAATTAATATCTAATTGTATTAGTGGGAATGCTTTATTGCTTTGCTTTTTTTTTTTTTTTTTTTTTTTTTAAATACTAGTTAGCGTGTCACAACTCTCTAGGAGGGTGAAGCTATATGGTATTCAAACATTGTTTGCCATGGGGGCTGTTGGCTCTGAAGATGTAAGCCTTTTTTATTTTTAAGGAACATCTTGGGCATGTGCAAGAATAGTTGCAATATTTCTTGTCCTCGCAATTTATCGAAGTTTATGCCTCATGCTTTCACTTGTTTGAAAGCAGCGGCTCTTCTGGCAGGATTGTCTTAGTCGACTGCTATATACAATGACTCGACCATTTCGTTCCGGCTGGGGAAAATTTTGGTCGATTGTTTTATTGCCCCCGAGTTTCATGTACTCTCCTCTGAAGCTACAGTTTATAATTGAGTTTCTAATATTTAATATTGAATTTTTGTTTTTAGAAGTCATTGAAGGACATATTGGTCCGTCTAATTTTTTCACTCGGATCTATCGCTTTCAAAATTTAAGATGTTTAAGTGGTCATTATGTGTCTGCACAAGTTTTCAAGTGTCATATATTGATGCGACAAATTTGTTTAAAGAATAAGCGAAGTTTCATGGACAAAAAATGTAGATTTACGGTTAACCCCTCCAATTTTTCGTGTTTTAATTTAATATCTTAGTTAAAAATGTTAAATTCTATAGCGAAAAATTTCCCCCCAACATTGCGTCTTAGCCTTGTCAATTAAGTTCTGGAAAAACAGAAAACTAATGGGCGACGTGTTTGAGTGACCTTAATCATTTTGTCGACGCTAGATTTCACCGACATTGACCCTGCTACTGGACGCCTTCCCGTCTCTTTCTCCCTTGATCTGAGTCCCACAGTGCTCCTCCACTTTTTTGCGCGGCGATTTCAGATGGCAAATAATTGAGCTAGACTCACTGCACCCCCTGAAAAAATGTTCAGATTTTGCCCCACCCTCGTCCAAATTCTCATTTAAACCTTTTATTTATTTATTTTTTGCCAACTCATCTAAACCTTTTATGATTCTTTTCTCCCCTCCCCCCAAAAACTAAAAAACAAAAAAGAACATACAGCTTTATTGTGGAGCTGATCAAATGGAGCGTTGCATCGGAGGGTCCTTGTAGAATTTGAAGAAATGGTGACACTGTGGACAGGTTAATGGCGAAATCAGCAATACGAGACGACCGCACAAGTGTTTTATTCAGTTTTCTTTTCTTTTAATACACAATGCATTGTCAATTAATTAGCCTCTTTTTTCTATTTTGACCAGCAATTAATTAGTCTCTGTTAAAAAGTTTACTTGGTGGATTATTGTGGACATGACAAACGATTTCCGTTAACCGGACGTTCCTTCTCAAGCTGAACGTTTAATGAAATGAATTTGGATATACAGATCTTCTTCAAGCCTTAATATGACGACACTACTTAAAGATGGAAATTTATAGCCCTCTGCTAGATGCTAGTGGAATACATTAAGTGCCTCCAATGATCATTACTCTAGCAGAGGGCTCAACAGAGCACTACTTAGCAGGGTACTCACCAAAACATCGTTCTGCATAAGAACCATCCACAATTTGGATCAACTTAAGTACCTTTATGCTTCACGAGACGAAACTTTCGTCACATTTTACTAATCCAAATGGGTACAATAATTGAATCACAATTACAGCTTTAATGGACGTCAAGCTGGAAACGTTGCCTGCGATAAGTTTCATGTGAGCCGTCATCCCAGTAAAATTTGCTTAGGTAGGCCTAGTTTAAAAGGGTGGGAAGTGAAGCATGAGAGGTGGTAGGGACAATGGAAGCGAACGGAATGCCAGCACGGGCAGGATCGGATATTTCGGCTCCAAGAAGGAATCAGCAAGATGGCTTGTGATGTCTCATCAACATGTCGGTTCAAATTAAAATAGTCTGACTACTACATGGCTATCAAACGAATAGGTAAGATTGACACCATAAATGGCAACACGTAAATCAACAAGGACAGAGTTTCATATCACGCTAACAAATTAATTCCAAATTAACATCAGAATTTCCTGAAATATAAAGTCCAATAGGATGTTGCCAGCTCATACAAAATTTCTCCAGCAATTGATGTTTAATTGGCTTAAATGACTATAGTTTTTCAAGAATAACCTTGCACAATGAAACGGATGAAAGTTTCTCTTCAACAACTAACCACACCATCCAACAGTCTTGTTAACTGTAAAACCTGTTTCAGATTGCTGAGGCTGTGACTGCAGTGGTTTAGGTTCTCTTGGTTTGGCAGGATCAACAAAAATAACCCATCCATCCAAAAACTTAGCATTCATTCCTTCTTTGGCCTTTTCAGCATCGTCTATGTTTGCGTAACTTACAAAACCAAATCCCTTTGATCTTCCAGAGATTCTATCAGTTATGATCTTAGCTGTAGAATCATCGTTAAATGTCAATCACAACATACAGCAAGCTAAACTAGAATGTAAGAACCCCACAGAAGAAAAGGGAAAAAACCTAGAACATTAGAATTTAGTACGTCAGGAAAGAATATTTTAATTATTATCACCTTCAACCAGCTGCCCAAAAGGAGCAAATGCTTCCTTTAGTTTTTCATCTGTAGTCAGTCTTGAAAGACCTGTTAAAATACAAAAAGAGAAGCACGTCTTCAAAAATACAAGAAAAAGTATGTTGTAGAATTATAGTCATTCAATTTCTTTTCAAATAGCTACTATCTGCGGAGAGCGATAGAAACAAAGCAAATATATTTTATCCATCAATAGATCATAAACGACACATGTGATCCATGCACCACTTACACCAGGCCACCACACATGGTGCGAACAAAAAGGTTTACAATAGAATTGATAGGAAGGTAGTCCATATTCCAGGTAAAACATCCTTAGGTAAAGAAGCATGAAAGCATTTACACTTACAGAAAAACAACCCTTTCCTTTAAGCAATTGCTAAACTTCTTTGCTTCATGAACATTGACTAAAGTGATCAAAAGGGACATGAACTAGTATAAACTGTTAAGGTTGTTGGCCGTGAAAAAGAGGGGGGGGGGGAGGTTGTGCTGAAACTCTCAACACCACATATAATCATATGCTACCACACAAAACTGTAAACTTCCCCACATTGCATCACTATTCACCACCCGGGGTGACATCTGATAAGGATGTTTATGGCTACAGAAAATAGAAGTGTTAAAAGACAGACTAGTGAATAGCTACCACATCCAATTTCCATACTTTGCCGCTCTTACTTTCTTGGAACAAGAACATTTGAACACACCATTTGTTAGGTATAATTGAACCATATAAAAACTGCAAATAGATGATATAGTTTCCTTTCTTTCCCTCAGATACGAAAAGCCACTTTCCATTTTGCTCTGTACTCAATGTATGAATAATATGGTACCACCTATGTAGTCTGCGGCATCACTCTTCAGCAATCCATATTCATCTATAAACTCACATGCTTTTAGTCAAGCGAATCAGTCCTGACAGTAGTGTATCGATCACAGGCCAAATTGGCCGCTCTTGTGATTGTTGCTTTATGTTTCAGTTGGGTCTGTGAGTAAATACAGAGCAGGGGAAGCATTTTAGGTATTAACTACAGCATTTGTTTTTAATTCAGTTTTATGGAAGTGGAGAGTAGTCATGCCTTATATGAGTCAAGCACGCAACTAAGCATTAGACACGTGCATTTTAGTAAGGGTCACAGTGTTGGCAAGAGAAACATCTATGTTTGAGGAGTTGAAGAATAACATTGAACCAAAATATAAAATAGGAACCAATATAAAACCACTGAGAAGTTATGGTACCAGATACATAACAATGTAAAACACGCCCAAAGGCCTACCACATCATATCACAAATCATTCAAACTGATATTCCACATCCCCCTACTACATAGTACGTACCCATATAAAAACATTATGACTATGAAACGCCAAGGACGTGGAACACGCATTTACCAATAACAGCACATCATACTATCGGCCACTATTGTTCAATTCAGTGTAATTATCAGTTGGGTTGCCGGATTTCCTCATATAACTGTATATTTTGCACAGAACAATTCTCAGAGGTACATAGCTGCAAAAATACGTCTCGGCGCAGATCTGCTTCTGATCTCTAATCATATTAAATTTCAGCTAGATACAAGAACAATGTATCCATTCATGTTTTTGGCCAACCCAGTCATATGTTATTGAAGCCACGAAGCTAAAAAGAGGGAATTCAAGACAGCAAGGGTGATACAGCACACATAACATTCATTAAACAGCAAACCACGAAAATGAAGAATGTCAACAGAAACTAAAATAAAAGGCAAAAGAAAAAAATTGTTTTAAAAACCAAACGAGAGAGATGGCAGCGAGGGTGACTCAGCAGCATTGAATTCCTCAAACAGCAAAGCACGAGAATAACATATGTCTACGTAAACGAACGACCCATTTACAAAGTCATTTCATTTGGATACGAATACAATATAACAACATGCCAACATACACAGTTAGAGATGCCGAACAACCACGGCCAATATATAAAGAAATTTTCCGGTCAGATCCAAAGAACAGGAGCGACAAGAAACACAAAAACATGGAACTAACACGTGGCAATTCAAACTATATAGCATATAAAGTGAAACTAACCACTGACGAAAAGCCTGGGGGATGTGAGAGTTGAACTAAGACGAATCGAACTAAGTTGCGAATAGAGAATCGACGAGGAAGAAGATGAATCGCGAATAAGGCGGCGGATTCCAGAGAAGAAAGCCATCTGCGCAGATGAACTCCAGTCCCCAACGAACGCCGACGATGCAAGTTGCCAGGAGACGATCGACTTCGGAATTCAAGAGGAACTAGAAGCTTCCGAACGACCTTGGAGAACCCTCGCCTATCGACCCCTTCGAACACTTCCTAACATAAACCTGCGTCCTCCGACTCCGAACCTTATTAATGTCGACTAGTTATTAGTGAAAATGCTATAAACTCCTTTCCGAGCGATTTAATTATAATGCCATTTAATTTTTTCCTCCGGCCCAAAAAAACTGTGGTTATAAAAAAAAAAACCACATATAACCTCTGTCAATTCGGACATTTGTAAATTTTCGATTGCACTTTCACACAAAAAAAAAAACGATTGCAATCTTTAAAAAAAAAATTGTCATGTTATGTCGTACTACCTCTTGTCTTTAATACTACCTCCGGTCCTAATTATAAGAGCTAGTTGATTAATTTAAGAAAATTAAAGAAAAAAGTTAAGTTAGTTAGTTATAATAAATAGGTATTATCTTTCCTAAAATATTTTTGCTAATTAAATGTGTTAGTTATAATTATCATGGATAGAAGGACTACCTTAAAATATATATATATAAATAAGGGAGACAAAATAGATTGGGATCTTATGTTTAGGACTAAAATAAAAAGTAACAATGTCTTGTATTAAGGACCGAAGGTAGTATAAGAGTTAGTTTGACTTTTAATTTAATCCTAAATATAATAGCACAATTCACTTTGATCATCATACTACCTCCGGTTCTAATTATAAAAACTAGTTGACTAATTTAAGAAGATTAAGAAAAAAAGTTAAGTTAGTTATTTGTAATAAATAGGTGTTGTCTTTTCTAAAATATCCTTGCTAATTAAGTGTGTTGGCTAGAACTACTTAGAAGGACTATATTGGAAAAAAAAACACATAAATATGAGAGACAAAGTGGATTGGGGTTTTATATTTAAGATCAAAATAAAAATCAAATAAAATCTTATATTAAGAACAGGATGTAGTATTTATCTATTTTTTTAAAATAGTCTTTGTAGTAGTTGCATATATTAAATATTTAATCAAATAGTAGTTTTAACTAATACATGATTAGATAAGGCATTTTAGAAAAGACACAACTTAATTATTACAAAAAACCAGCTCCAAAAATTTTATTAATCTACTTAAATTAGTTAACTAACTCTTAGGATTGGAAGTAATATATACATTAAGGTTTGAATTTTTTTTTCTGGAATTGAATATACTGCCTCTTGTCCTAAATATAAGACCTAGTTAACTTATTTAAGTAGGTTAAGAAAATAAGGTAAATTAGTTATTTGTGAGAAATAGGTGTTGTCTTTCCAAAAATATTATTGTTAATCAAATTTATTGACTAGAATTATCATTATTAAAAAGACCATCTTGAGGAAAAAAATGAATAAATGTGAAAGATAAAATAAATCAGGTTTTTATATCAAACAAGATCTTATATTAAAAATCAGAAGTAATATTTTTTATATACCGTTACCTTTTCTGTGATAGACAATTTACCCAGTGCTGCAAATATCTCACCTAATTCGGTATCACCTCAAGCAAGGCTTCAAAGACATGCTTTTATTTCAAACAGGCATTTTAGAAAAGACACAACTTAATTATTACCAAAAACCAGCTCAAAAATTTTATTAATCTACTTAAATTAGTTAACTAACTCTTAGGATTGGAAGTAATATATACATTAAGGTTTGAATTTTTTTTTCTGGAATTGAATATACTGCCTCTTGTCCTAAATATAAGACCTAGTTAACTTATTTAAGTAGGTTAAGAAAATAAGGTAAATTAGTTATTTGTGAGAAATAGGTGTTGTCTTTCCAAAAATATTATTGTTAATCAAATTTATTGACTAGAATTATCATTATTAAAAAGACCATTTGAGGAAAAAAATGAATAAAGTGAGAGATAAAATAATATCAGGTTCTTATATCAAACAAGATCTTATATTAAAAATCAGAAGTGATATTTTTTATATACCGTTACCTTTTCTGTGATAGACAAATTTACCCAGTTGCTGCAAATATCTCACCTAATTCGGTATCACCTCAAGCAAGGCTTCAAAAAGACATGCTTTTATTTCAAACAGGGCCAGGCCTTGATAGGCCGCTTACCCATTTTCACAGCTAATTGTATGTCTAACATAGATTGAGTTCAGTAGCGCTGTCACGAGAAAGGTAATGGTATATGAATAGACGAGATATTTGTAGCAAATGGGTAAATTTGTCTGCAGGCGTGATTTTTGGGAAAATTTTTGTTCTTTATTGTATCGCACCATGTTCACAGACCCAGTGTATGTGACTCCAATCCATTATGTCATGTTTTGTCTTTTCAAAAAAGGACAAAAACAATTGCGTGGCGATCTTAATGGCACTTGTTGCAATCGATAATTGGGCTTTAGGAATTATTAAGATTTCATGTGACCCAGTAGCAAAAATAGGGGCTGGGGCTGCACTGAAAATGACATAATCATTTGTTTGTTTTTTGAGCCGCAAATCACAACAGTTGATGGGGTTATATTTTGGGACGCCATTTCTGGATGCTTAAAAGGGTCGTCGTAATGGTAAGAGGGAGTGTTGATTGGATTAGGGAGAAACCTTTCCTCCGGCGAGGTCGACAATCAGTTACGCTTCGCATGTGGACGCCACCAATAAACGTGACGCTGACTGGGAAAGAGTTGGTTCTTTGTTCTTAATTACTTTTATCCCACGGATCTTATTGGTCCGCGGCTTTTAGCTTTCTTTTTCATACATGTGGTTGTTTTTTGGACTGGCAAAAAAAAAACAAAAGTTTTTTTGGGAAATGTCTGTGATAGTGTAACTCGTGGTTGTTTTTTTTGAGGAAAAAAATACTTATAAAATTACTACCAAGTTTTAAAAAGTTCATTTTCACAAGTTTTACCTGTAAATAAGGAATCTGACTTACAAATGTGAAAGATTAGCAAGTAAATATAAATAATTAAATGACTTGTAAATAACATAAGACTATTTATATTTAAATTTTTTTTTTTGGGAATTTATGAGTTTTTTCAGCGAACTTCCGGTAGCTGTATTTAAATGGAAAAAATTACAATGAGAATTCAAGAAAAAAAAAATTACAAAATAAATCTTAAAAGTTGTTATTGTCTGTTTTGAAACTTGTCATTATAAATATTTAGGTTATTATAAAATTTTTAGTAATTATATTTTTTTATAGAATTTTACTGTAATTCTCCCTATTTAAACTTCATGTATCTGTCCTTTTTTTTGGGGGGGTAGGGGTTAATTGAAGGAATCTTTTTTTGCTGGACGTGGAAAACGTTTCAACTGTTATTTGGAGATTATTATATTAACTATTATTTTTATATGAGAGTTAGTTAACTAATTTAAATAGATTTAAAAAACTAATTAAATTAATTATTTGTAATAAATAGGTTTCTTCTTTTTTAAAATATCGTTACTAATCAAGTGTATTAGTTAGAATTACTATTATTACAAGGACTACCTTGAAAAATGGATAAACATGAGAGAAAAAGTGGATTGAGTTTTATATTTAGGATCAAAATAAAAGTCAAGCATGTTTTTATATCAAGGACCGAAGATAATACATACTACCTTTGATTCTTAGCATAAGAACTAGTTTTATTTTCAACTTGATCTTAAATATAAAACACCAATCTACTTTGTCTTTCATTTTATCTATTTTTTAAAAGCAATCCTTGTAGTAGTTCTATTTGTTAAAAGTTTCACCAAACAATAGTTTTAACTAATAATATGATTAGCAGGAATATTCTAGAGAAGATAACACTTATTTATAACAAATAACCAACTTAATAAATTTTCTTAGTTTACTCAAATTAGTCAAGTACTACCTCTAGTCATTAATAAGATCTCATTTGACTTTTATTTTGATCATAAATATAAAACCCCTAATTTACTTTGTCTCTCATATTTGTATTTTTTTTCTAGGTAATCCTTTAAATAATAGTAGTTCTAACCAAGACACTTGATTAACAACGTTATTTTAGGAAAAATAACACATATTTATTACAAATAACCAACTTAACTTATTTTTTTAATCTCTTTAAATTAATTAATTAGATTTTATATTTAGGACCGGAAGTAGTATTTTTTATTTTAATGATGAAGTAGTATCTGAAAACACGTTCCAGGCCAAAACGCGGTTTTGGTTCGTTTGGATCCATGCCTAAACCCATCTCTCTTGTTTCTTTCCTTTACCCGTCCTATTTAGGGTGTATTTAGAATGGCAGTGATAGAAGTAATTTTTTTAATCTGATTTTTATAAAAATCAGATTAATAAAAGTCAGATAATGTAATGTGATTTATATTTGGATTGAGTTTTGTAAAAAAATCAGTTTAAGAAGTTGAAAACTTGTTTAGATGATAAATGTAAAAATAAATTTGGATGTAAAATGACTTAAAAAAATATGAATTTTATTAAATAGTACATATAAATATTAAATATATATAATGTGACTATTTTAAAAGAGGTAAGAAAAATAAAATTATTAAAAAAAATTTATATATAACGTAACTATTTTAAAAGAGGTCAGAAAATAAAATTATTAAAAGTAAACTCTCCAGATTAAATTTTATTAGTTTTTTTTTCATATAATGTTTTTATAAATATAAAATTATTGAATTAAGTGGGACCATTTAAATACCTTTTTCTTTTTTCATCTTTATTTTTGTCTCTCCATTTTTCTCTTTCCACGGTTGAGAAGCAACAATTTTGAGCTTCTCATTCAATCTGACTTTTTCATGAGAGGTGCATCTACTCCATTGTGATCCTAAACAATAAAATTTAGGCAGAAGTTCGTTTGAGCTTTCAAACAGGTGTTTGGTATCGTGCAACCCGATCCCAAACACGCTCTTAATCAATCTGTTGACTCAACAAATAAACTTGGAGGGTGTTTGGAAAGTCTAATAAGCACTTTTCAGAAGTATTTTTCTACAAATCGAGATAAATGCCTCTACATATTTACTTCGTATACTATAAAAATATTTCTGAAACTATAGTTTTGATTTTATCTAAATACTCCCGTGGTTTAAGTTTGACTATAACCTTTTTAAGTTTTTAATTTAGTAAAATTGAAACCCTCGCAGTGACTATTAATTTACAGTAATGCGATAAATAAAGTACTGCCAGATAACCAACACTTTTCTGCCAGCAGCCAGATAATAAACACTTAACGCCACCTCTCAGACGTTAATAAGTAAACCACTCAGTTAGATTTAACTTTCAGAATAATCACGCTTATTTTTTTTTTTTTGCCAGATTCATATATTTGAATAATACTCATGTGTATTAACAGAACAATAAATTTGACAG
Organism: Neltuma alba; assembly: GCF_004799145.2. Taxonomy (NCBI): domain Eukaryota; kingdom Viridiplantae; phylum Streptophyta; class Magnoliopsida; order Fabales; family Fabaceae; genus Neltuma; species Neltuma alba. Next base: position 142,864 of record NW_021636357.1, read on the forward strand.
ATGGGATTTCTTTAGCTTATTAAAATAAGCTGAAATTATTATGTGATGAGCAAATGGAAAGAAAAAAATAAAAGGGGGAAAAAAAGAAATGCTTACGAGAAAAGATTTTTATATTCCCCAATCCTCCCCCAGCAAGAATACAAGTATATAGGGCCGCTCACCATTTTGGCGTGCAGAGGCCTCTCCTATATTCTCCTCCCCACCTCCTCCTTTGTCGATTGCTGTTTCGCATCGCTGTCCTTTCAAAGCGCAAAAGATGGTCAGTCTTTCTTCTCTTTATTGTCTTCCTTAGGTTTTGATTTCGATTTTACTGTTTCCTCCTTTTTCTGAGATGTCTGGGATGGAGGAATGTTATTCACTTGCATATCGTAATCACCCGCGATGTGAGATTGGAAGCATGTGCTTAAAATCTATTGAAATTGGACAGTGGTTACTGTTTTCTCGCCCCTGTCTTCCCTTCTCTGGCGCTGATTATTGTTTTATATCTGTATTTTTAAAGTCCGTGGTTGTTTCGTGGTCGATCTGATAGTTTGAACTCGTAGAATTAAATAAATCTATCGGCCTGCTTACCTGATTAGCTCGTTTGACTCGTATCATTTGCTTTCAGATCTGACTTCTCTGTCTTTTCGATCTTTTGAATTGTTTTATAAATTAGTATTTACTTTGGTTTGATCTTCTGAAATGTTACTTAATTTAGCCCCATTTGGGTAAGCGATCATGTCTTGGATCTAATCTTTGTTCTGCTAAGTTGAGGATTATTTATGTACTGATAAGTGATTGTGAAGAATTTCTTTTGATAAAAGAAAAAAACCGTCGGTGTCTTTGCTGTTGATATGCGAAGATATACTGATCAGTCACTGTACTGGTATTGGTCATGTGCACTTTTATCGCTGAAATACGGGCTAACTATAATAAATGGTTAACGCTCTACTACCTAAAACAGTGAGAGTACTATCATCCACCAGTTTCGTTTATCGGCTATTGAAATGATTGGTACTTAAGTGTATGCATATGGTATTTGTTTGTTGGTTTTTCTTTAATTTCGGTCTTGCTATCTTTCTTATGGAGTCGACTTGTGCATGCCATAGACTATATCCATAGTCATTCAGAATAGTTTGTAAATGATTTGATTCATCGGCTGATTTGCAATGTGACAGGCTAATGCAGCGTCGGGTATGGCTGTCAATGATGAGTGCAAGCTGAAATTTTTGGAACTCAAGGCAAAAAGGACTTATCGCTTCATAGTTTTCAAGATTGAGGAAAAACAGAAGCAAGTTATTGTGGAGAAGGTTGGAGAGCCAGCCCAAGGCTATGATGATTTCACTGCCAGTCTTCCTGCCGATGAGTGTCGATATGCTGTTTATGATTTTGAGTTTCTGACAGAAGGGAATGTTCCCAAGAGCAGAATTTTCTTCATTGCATGGTAAGTTTAGTTCTCTGGCGTGCAAAATGTTGAGACCTCAATCACAGAAGCTTTGCTCAAGAAAAAGAAAGGGGATAAAAATTGCAAGACCTTCCCTGCCTTCAATTCTGAAGCGACAAATTAAACTTCTTTCTTCAGATCACAACTATCTAAGATCCAGTCAACGCCTATGCATGAATCTATGCTTGTTTGTGATGCTCAAACCACTTAATCACAACTATCCAGTGTCCCGATTACCTCCTTTTGTTAATGCCATTATTGGAATGGTCGGATACCAAAGCCACTTGGGAAACTTCAACCCCTTGGACTTCTGTTTGATGTAGGATTAGTGTGTGTGTGGGATTCAAATAAATTTTATTCATTCATGTTCATTCGTTAACAGGAAACTTAAGCCCCTTAGACTCTCAAACTCTTAATTCACGTATGATTAAGATGAGAATTATTCAAATACATGGTGCTTATCCAAAATCTTAGACACCTCTAGTTTGAGAGTCAAACTTCGTCTTCAAACTTATAAATGTCTCTCCTCTTGATTTGGCGTTTGAAAAATATTCCCAGCACAAAGCATGTCATGCTTGATTATTGAATTTTATCTTATTGCTTTTCTGTGAAGGTCCCCGGATACATCAAGGGTCAGAAGCAAGATGATTTACGCTAGCTCAAAGGACAGATTCAAGAGAGAGCTGGATGGAATTCAAGTAGAGTTGCAAGCAACAGATCCAACTGAGATGGGTCTTGATGTCTTTAAAAGTCGTGCCAACTAATATGCGTATTAGACGCTGGGATGGGGGTACCGCGTCCCTGAAGCTTTAGTTATTTAAATTGGAGTGCTTATAGGTTGTCAGAGTCACATGCTAAACTTGGCTCATCATGGAATCAAATTTTTGGCTTGGCGTTATCATTCACCTTCTGTGAAATACGGGGTCCATGTGTTTGAGTGGTATTCATGTCCTGTTATTGTGTAACTTTGTGTGATTAGACAAAAAAACTAGTTTCTCATGTCTTCTGAATATTGAGACTGGCCATATTGTGGCATGCTTTGATTACTTTCGATTTTTTGATATATTGTTTTTATTTTCATAACCATAACCGAGTCGTCAACTTTGTTGGTTAGCTTTGACCAATGTCAAAGTTGATTATGTTACCCCAAGGGGGAGAGCTGTGTTGTCGGGTATGCTTGGTTGTAAACTGTCAAATGCTTTAAACAAACTTGTTGGATTGGGTTTTCTATCAAGCCATATGCATCCAAGCACGGTTTGCTTGGAAGGATATATGGAAAGTTGTGAATGAAGCGGTTTGCGATTTTCTTTGGCAAACAATAATAATAAATCTTATTCTATTAAATGTGTTCAGTTATATTAATTTCATAATGTTATTCTATAATTAATCACATCTTTTAGATATATTGTTAATTGAAAAGTTTTTGTTAATAACTTTATTAAATGTTGCTTTTTCTTTTTAATCTCTTTTGAATATACGTTTGTTATGGATTCAATCTTTTTTTTAAATTTTTGGGTATATCCATATATTTATCTCAACAACTCCAACCACATTTATTATTACCATATATTATTGTTGGTGTTATAACAGTTCCGCAAAGCTTTTCTTTTAAGCTTATTATTAGGTTATGAATAGAAAATTAGTGCATCCTTTCTTCGCTTTTTTTTTTTTTTTGGGCGTGGGGGGACCTGAAGCATCCTTTCTTCACTTGAACTATTCAACTTATATTTTGTGAGCAGCACCCCTACCAATGTCGCCTTTATTTTGTACAATTAATTTTAAATTTATAAATTTGGTCACTTGTGACATGATTTGTTCTCTTATTTTAACCTCTGAATCATTTCTAACTTGTCTTTTATTTAAAATTGTAATGTATATATTTTATCTTGTTCAGGTGAAAATCCTTCAATTCCAAGGTCCTCCTTCATGAGTCAAGTTTAGATTTAACTTCTTGTCTTGGTTTTACGGTGAGAATTACATCAACGCCAAAGAGCATGCATTTTGAGATTTCTCTTGCATGTGCCGAGAACATCCAAGATCATATTAAAAGATGATTTTTGATCTGGGCTAATCTTTATAGTAGTGTTTTTTCTTCCTCACATCTGCTAACAGAAAATCTTAGGAACATGAATGTGCGAGTGTGGTTTCAAGTTTGAAGGTTTCTTGTCATCCGAGCTTGTTTTGATGTGTTGTTACTCAATTTGGGAGCTGCGCCTCATGGAAATACTTTCCTTCAGCTTTGGGTGCATGGTAAACCTAAAGCCTGACTAAAGCACGTAGAGATAGGGGGCTAGGGGCCTCGTAGGTTTCGACTAAAGTAAATTTGGTGAAGTATACAGTCCATAAATTTCTTTTGCCTTCCAAGCAAACTAAATACTGATATTCCATGCCGGACACCATTCTAAATTGTTAGACCGACTATTATTTAACATTTAGAAAAATGAGTGGTATTGCTTATGATTTATAAATATTACCTCCGATCCTTAATATAAAACCCTATTTGATTTTTATTTTGATATTAAATATAAGACCCTAATCTACTTTGTCTCTCATATTATATATTTTTTCAAAGTAGTCTTTCTAATAATGATAATTCTAATCAATACACTTGATTAGCAAAGAATTTTAAGAAAAACAACACCTATTTAAGACAAATAACTTACTCAACTTACCTTCATAATCTCTTCAAATTAGTTAACTGGTTTTTATAATTAGTATCGGAGGTAGTATTATGTTTAAGTTTAATTATAAATCATATACTCCTCCGGTCCTAATTATAAGACCCAATTGACTTATTTGATGAGATTAAGGAAGTAAGTTAAGTTGGTTATTATAATAAATAAGTGTTATCATTCCTAAAATATCCTTACTAATTAGTATATTGGCTAAAACTATCATTATTAGAAGGATTATGTTGGAAAAAAATGCATAAATATAAGAGAAAAAATGAATTGGATCTTATAATTAGGACCAAATAAAAAGTCAAATTGGGTTTTATAATAAAGACCGGAGGAGTATTTTGTATTCATCATCATGTAACCTTGCTCCCACTCCCACCGTCGGACCGTCCCACGTCCTAACCAATTTTTATATTATTTTCTCACTGCTCCGCGGATGTGAATTCAATATATGATGCAAGTTGAACACACGCCGAGCTTTAAAGCGGCATTTCAGCGTTTTAAACTCTCATCTCAGCATGGAATTGTGCGTAAAATGGGATAAGAAGATACTGTGGCGCCAATGTCTGCAATAAAAGATCGCGGGTTGCTTTGGGGAAAGTAAATTACAAGAATCATATAAAAAAAAAGGAGAATTACATTGAAGTGGTAAAATATTTATAACTATGATCAAAACGTTTAAAGATAAAATTCATTTTTAACAGTTCTAATTATCTGTAAATGATATTAACCAATAATTTATTACTAGAAGGAAAATATATATATATATTTTCTAAGTCAAAAATAGGTCAACGACAGTGAGGGAGACTATGTTCAATTGCACTCTACACGTGCGTAGGAATGCAATTCAATACTTGTATCAAAATTTTCATATTCATTATCTTTAATCTAATTATGTGTCTTATTGTCAAAATATTATCATTTAGTTATAAATTTATGGAAAAAAAATAGAGTATATAGTTAGATGTGATGGGGAAACTTTATAATGAATAAAAGACATTTTTCTAAAAGATTTGGTATTGACGGGGCAGAATCAGAAAAACTGAGACTCGGGGGCTGATCAAGTCATTCGAATATTGATCCTTCAGGTCGCGAGGCTATTCGATTCTTTCGTTGCAATCAATCCACACCCCATCCTCTGCCCACAACCGCTCTCCCCTCCTCCCATCCACCAATGCACATTTTAGTTTTGTTAAAAAAAGGAAAAAAGATCCACTAGCTGCCTCCAACAACTTGTCTGACCCCAGTTGCATCTTTCATACGTATTCTTTCTTTTTCTTTGTTTATTATTTAAAAAATAAATGAAATTTTCTTCTTTTCAAAACGAATTACAATCAAGTTTTAAAGAAAAAAATAATTATTAAAAAGTCTCATAACAAGTTTTAGAATAAAAAATAATAACTTCTAGAACTTATTTTGTAATTTCTTTTTAACAATTTCATTATAATTCTCTTTTTATTTTTCTCTTTACTTTTCGCCGGTCACATTTGTCATCTGAAATTAAGTTTTTTTAAAATCTAAAACAACTAAAATAAATGTAAATTATATTAATTTAGGTATAGCTAGTTCCATCCTGCATGATCCTTTTTCTTAAGGGGTATTTAGGTAAGATCAAAACTATAATTTCATAAATACTTTTACAATATACGAACTAAATATATGAAAGAGTTTACCTCGATTTGCGAAAAAATAGCTTTGAGAATTGCTTATTGGGTTTTAAAAGGGTCAATAGAGCCGATCTCTCAAAATGCCTGCTGATCTTGCAAGCTTCATCTCACGGAATCCCAATCACAACACTTTCATTTTCATACGAGCTACGAGTAACAAGAAAGCTTCATTCACGGTATCATCCATGCCACTCCGCCGCCTTCAACCCGAAGAACAATGAAGGAAATAAATCAACGCAGAAAAATGACCGCTCTACGTAATAGGATGCTTGCATAAAGCGCAAGTTTGGACAGAATTGTTAATGCCACGCAAAGGCAAAGCTTGCTTCTTCTTTTTCTTTTTATTTCTATATTTGAAGACTGAAGATATGATACTTAAACCTTCATACCTGTTATCTATATCCAGTTGATCTCAGATCTACTATTCCATTTGTATTTTTCACCTCGAGGAAGTAAAACAATTATCATATGCGAAGGCAGAGAGCATGTCGTCATAAGCCTCCACTGCATCTCATAAAAACAGAGCTCAATGATCAGAGTGTATTGTCTTTTTGACAGTGACATAGGCAAGGGGCTGTTCATGGAGACGGTGACGTGAGGGGATATATTATCATTTTGGGGCTACCGTGACAATAATGAAGAACCCACCATTCTGATTTCTGAACAAGATAGGGAATCTCCAAGATATTATAAATTTTTTCTGCTTTCTCTTTCTCTGGCGACTAGCGAGTAGCGAGGAATACAGTTGTATAATCCCACGTCATCAACTAAATTATTCAGATATTTCGACTATTTGATCCGTCCGGTCCTGTCCCATGCATTGTTGTAGCCCCTTCAATTCTTCAAATCATCCATAGGCCTTGATAGCTATCTGTTGGATCATTTGGATCGAGACTTGGAGGGGCTATGGCGGCTTTACTTCCCCACGACGAAGAGACGCCATTGATTGCTCTTTCTGATGATTCAACTCCCAAGAACCATACGAGGGACGTTCATATCTTGAGCGTGGCATTTCTGCTGATCTTTCTCGCCTATGGAGCTGCCCAGAACTTACAGAGTACTCTGAATACCGTGAGCCTCGCCCACATTTATTTCAAGTCCTAGTTCTATTGAAATACGTTGTACTGCAAATGTGACCCTTTTTGGGTTTGAGTTTTCCTTTACAGGAGCAGGACTTGGGTACAACTTCGCTTGGGATATTGTATACGTCCCTCACTTTCTTCAGTCTGGTTGCTTCTTTGGTGGTTCGGGTACTCGGGTCAAAGAACGCTTTGGTTCTTGGGACAACTGGTTATTTGTTGTACATAGCCGCGAACTTGATGCCAAATTGGTGATCACCTGCCATTTTGCCCTTGTTATTGATCTGTCGTTTCTGTTAGAAAATGGAATTACAATTACGAGTCGATTTTTTGAGTCTGACTAAACACAAGCATCTGGCCGGAGAAGAAGGGCTGATCCAAGTTTGGGAACGTTCCGCAGTTGTAGAGTGCAGAAAAGTCTTGAGTTTAACAAGAAAAGTCTATTTGAACTGATTATACCCGTGAAAATTCTCAGCCGTTTACACAATGAAGGCTCTTCTACTGGCTGTTTTCTGGGATTAATGAGTGGACAGTTTTGCATTCCACTATTTATCACTGTTTATACCTGTTGATATTGGCTCTTTTATATGTCTGAGTATCCTTTATGACCTTATGCTGAAAAAGATATTAACAACTTCCAGGAATACTTTCCTTCTTTCAGGTTTACAATGATTCCAGCCTCGTTGTATCTTGGATTTTGTGCTTCAATTATATGGGTTGGACAGGTACAAGTAACATTAACCTGTCATGAATTAAAAGCTCCTTGAACTCTTCACGGAATTTAAAATATCTTTACTAGACTGAATATGACTTGACAGGGAACATATCTTACTTTAACTGCACGTAGTTACGCCAGAGCGTACGACTTGCATGAGGGAGCAGTGATTGGTGACTTCAATGGGGAATTCTGGGCGGTGCTTGCACTCTTCCAGGTGATGATGAATTCTGCTACTCATGTCTGATATGTTTCTTGTAAAAAATATAAGATGTATCTGTTTTTGAATTGATTCCAACTTGAAATAATTTTATTTTGCAGTTTATTGGAAATCTACTTACATTTACTCTACTTAGAGATGGACAGGTACGTAGCTTCTTGGGGCTGTGGCTGCAAATTTTCTCATAGTCCTTTTGTTTATATTTATAAAATTGAGATCAATTTATTCATATAATACATTGTCCTGTTTTATTACTTTTTATCTCCGTCCTCACAATTTTACGGACCAAACGTAGCATTGAGGATGAATAGCTGCTTTTGACAGGTGCATATAAAAACTAAATACATGCTAGACAGAACCCTTGTCCAAATTTTATTAAAATATCAATGATGCCCATCTTCTTAACTGATTTGTAAATATATTTTGATTGGTGGAATTGTGTCCTCATAATGTTTCTACAATCTTGGGATTTAATTTTGTTTTTCATCACTGCAGGAAGGAAGTACCAAAGGCACAGCTTTGTTATTTATCGTGTTCCTTAGCTTTATGGTCTCAGGTGCAGTACTTATGTGCTTTTTGAGCAGAAGGACTGATGAAAACAAGGAAGAATTATCAGATGCTTGTGTTGGTGTCCATTCATCCTTAAAGTCTCTATACAAATCACATGCCGATTCGTTTTCTGACGTAAGAATGTTGTTGATCATTCCCCTCCTTGCATACTCAGGACTACAACAGGCATTCGTGTGGTCAGTTCCAAAGATTTATTTCACCACTTTGTGCTTCCCTTCTGCTTCCATTATCTCAATGAAATATGGTTTTATTGTAGGGCTGAATTTACTAAGTATGTTGTAACTCCAACGCTTGGCATTTCTGGTGTTGGTTGTGCAATGGCAGTGTATGGGGCTTTCGATACAGTGGTAAGTATGAGAATGTTGAACTCTGGTACCCTTACCTTTGGTGGTTGTTTCATTAAAGCAACCTGACAAGGAGCATCTTTATATCTAAGTTATGTTGCCATATGAACACTTTATAGCGGATTAATGAGATTTCTTTCATGGTTTCTTACTGCATTCAGTGTTCCCTAGCTGCTGGTCGACTTGCCTCTGGTTTAACATCTATTGCGACAATAGTTTCGGTTGGATCTTTTGTTCAGGCAGGCGTAATTGTCCTGCTTCTGCTAAATTTAAGGTCAATTATAAACACTCCTGTATTCTGAAGTTTCACACTCACACAGACACAGATAGAGATTTGGCTGTAATCTTATTTTCTTGGCCAACTTGAAACACATAATGCAGGTTAAGTACTGGGTTCCTTGACATTCTGTACCCACTTTTCTTGGCTGCTTTATTGGGCATTGGCAATGGAGTTTTTAACACGCAGCTCAATGCTATGCTTGGAATGCTATTTAAGCATGACACGGTAAACTTGATCAAACCATTCCACAATTATGTTTGAGAACCAGTTAGAGGGCTTGGACTCTGATTTTTCATGTTGGTTTTTTTACGAGCAGGAAGGAGCATTTGCGCAGCTAAAGATGTGGCAAAGCGCCCCAACTGCAATATTGTTCTTCTTGAGCCCTCATATCTCCTTCCAAGCAATGCTTGTGATTATGCTTGCTTCATTACTCTTGTCTTTTGGCGCTTTTCTACTGCTCACTCTCCAATTAGCCAAGACATCCTCCTTTCTCAGAGAGTGATTGAGAAGAACATCTTCCTGGCTACCATTATTTTAACCTTTGTCAATGACACTGGAAATTTTGATACAAATATGATTCAGAATCAACTGTTGCGTACCATGCAGAAATTGCGTGCAGAGCAATGTAACATGTAATGGCTGCTCCCTGCAAGTTTCAAAATTTGTTTGTCTACTGCAACGATAATAATAGTAACCCTCTTCTATAAGTAACTAATCACCTTTAAATGCGTTAACCGACAGTTTGTTGTCGTCTTTAAATTGAAAACTATCTTCCAAGTTTCCCATTATGTTAACGATATGCCTTTTGTTTTTGTGGAAGGAGTAAGTTTTTACAACTTTTAGGGTTTACCGTTTAACATTATTTTTGCGTGATCGTCGCTGATATTTTACACTCTTCTCGTGTGATGGTATCATCTCGTCTAAATTCCAATTAACAACTATGGCTGGGCTTTGCCGATAATATCACATCAGTAGTAGGGAATATATGAGCATTTGGATATCTCATATCTATTGATAATATCTTATTATTAACTAGTTGATTAATTTGAGCAAATTAACAAAATTAATTAAGTTAGCTATTTATAATAAATATGTGTTGTCTTCTTTAAAATATCTTTACTAATTATATGCGTTAGTTAAAATTACCTTTTTCATGTAACTATTATAAGGATTACCTTAAAAAAAAGTAATCAGTAAATTACATGAAACTACTTGACAACCGGCGCAGAGATAGTTACGGGGCTATAAATAATGCATATCACTATTCTGTGTTTAATTAGGCTAGGAGTCGTACCGACAAACATTTGGCGCCAGAATTAATTTTATTATATTTTCACAAAAATAAATAAGAGAGAAAAATAAAAGAAGAGAAAATGACAAAAATAAAAAGAGCAAGAGATTACTAAATACTAAATAAGAAATAAAAAATATCAATAAAAATTTATTGTCATTTACAAATTCAGTATTTTTAATTCTAAATAAAGTGTTATTATCAAATCTGGGTTTAGTAACTTTTAACTTTTTATTATTATTTTTTTAATAAAAGAAACAACGATAAACAATGTTTAAAGAAAACAAATGCTTCTCATCCCTGTTGAGCACCCAAATTTGTCACCACTTCATATCTAACACGACTGCTTCTCATCGCCTCAAGCTGCGATGTGATAGAGAAAAAGCTGCTTGGTTTTTGCCGTTAATTTTAATTTTTACTCCGAGCCACAATTTTTTTTTTTTCCATTTTGTTAATTCTATTCCGTTAATTTTCAGGTATTTACCAAATTTTTGCTTCTTCCTGCTCAATCCTTCCTCTTCCTACCTAAAACCAGAGTGGCCCTTGTAACTACCGGCTGAGTTGCGCGGGCAACATTACTACAATACTGAAGAGGTGAAAAGATTCGGAATCTCCAAGATATTATTGATCTTGTCCGCTTTCTCTTTCTCGGCCATGGACGCAGTTTTATAATCTCATCCTCATTAACTAAATTACTAAGCTATTTTGACTTTTCTTTGCGTCCTCTACCATGCCAGGTTCTGGCCGGCAATACGCCCCTTTAAATCATCTCTAGGTTTTATTACCTAATTGTCGACCATTTTGATCGAGAACTGGGAGCTATGGCATCTGTACTTCCCCACGACGAAGAGTCGCCGCTGGTTGCCGCTGTTGAAAATTTGCCGATTCAAACTCCCAAGAACCACACGAGGGATATTCATATCTTGAGCGTGGCATTTCTGTTGATCTTCCTCGCCTTTGGAGCTGCCCAGAACCTACAGAGTACTGTGAACACTGTGAGCCACGGCCTAATTTTTCTCCCGTAATTTACACTTCGAGTTTCCAGTCCTGATTCAATTGAAAGATGTTGTTTTGTAAATGTGATATGAATACCTTTGTGACCCTTTCTGAGTTTGAGTTTTCAATTACAGGAGCAGGACTTGGGTACAACTTCGCTCGGTGTATTATACACGTCTTTCACTTTTTTCAGTCTGGTTGCTTCTCTCGTGGTTCGGATGCTCGGGTCAAAGAACGCTTTGGTTATTGGGACAAGTGGTTATGTGTTGTACGTCGCTGCGAACTTGAAGCCAAATTGGTAATTACTAGCCATTCCGTGCTTTTGTTATAATTCGTTTATCATTTCTGTTAAAGTAGAATTACAATTACGGGCAAATGTCTGTGAGTTTGAGTGAATAGCAAGACGAAGTTTGGGGTAAACAGCATTAGTTAGTTGTAGAGTGCAGGGAAGTCTGAGTTTTTGAGAGACCCTCGTATAATTTGTTGAAGTTAATAGTTATTTTCGGTGAGTAGAGTTGACGGTTCATGTATTCCAGTACAATATATGGCCTCAAATTAACAATTTACGTTTTGGCTGCAGTGTGGTTGAATGAAAGGAAGAGTGGTGGCTACTTAAACTGATCATCCCCATGAAAACCCATAACAGTCCACACGCTGATGTCTCTCTTATTAGTTGTTTTCTGAGATTCGTGGGATGGTTATTTATAGCTGCTGATATTGACTCTTATGTCTGAGCATCAGCTTGTTGGACTTTATGACTATATGCTGAAAAGATATCAACTAATTCCATGAATTCTTTACTGGTTATACATTTTTCTTTCAGGTATACAATGATTCCAGCCTCTTTGTATCTTGGATTTAGTGCTTCAATTATATGGGTTGGAGAGGTACTAGTAACGCTGACTTGTCCAAAATCAAAAGCACCTTGAGCCCTTCACGGAATTTTAAACATCTTTACTAGCCTAAATATGACTTGACAGGGAACGTATCTTACTTTAGCTGCACGTAGTCATGCCAGAGCTTACAACTTGCATGAGGGAGCAGTGATTGGTGACTTCAATGGGGAATTCTGGGCAATGTTTGCTCTCCACCAGGTGATGATGAATTCTGCTGCTAACCGAAGTCTGATGTGGGACATATAATAAAATGAAAACCTCTTTTTGATGAATTCAAACTTGATATAATTTTGTTTTGCAGTTTGTTGGAAATCTCATTACATTTTCTTTGCTAAGAGATGGACAGGTATGTGTTTTCTTGGGGCTTTGGTTGCAAATTTTCTTGTATTCCTTTTGTTTGTAATTATTATAATCAGCACGTGATCCATAATTTCTTCCTGTTTGTTTTCACTATCATGTTTATTTTATCTTTATAAAGATTGAAAATTTATGCTCCTTGAACATATGTTAACATGTATAATATAAGAAATCTATCAAGGAAACATAAGTATGAGCTGGTTTTTCCTTTCACTGGCCAACAATAAATGCTTTCCCCAAAAACTCACAAGCGCCAGGATTGGATATTAAATTTGGACAATCTTGGGACTGAATTTTGTCTGCCATCGCTGCAGGGAGGAAGTACAAAAGGCACAACGTTATTGTTCATTGTGTTCCTTTGCATTATGGCCTTAGGTGTGGTACTTATGTGCTTACTGAGTCGGACCGGTAATAAAAAGGAAGAAGGGCAGCTACCAGACGCTGATGTTGGTGTCCTTTCATCCTTAAAGTCTTTATCTAAATCACTTGCCATTTCAATTTCTGATGTGAGAATGTTGTTGATCATTCCCCTCATTGCATATTCAGGACTACAACAAGCATTTGTGTGGTAAGTTCTATTGATTTGTGTGGTGAGCTTTACTTCTTGTCTATTAATGAAACTTGGTTTTGTCGTAGGGCTGAATTTACTAAGTATGTTGTAACTCCAGCACTTGGCATTTCTGGTGTCGGTAGTGCAATGGCAGCATATGGGGCTTTTGATGGAATGGTAAGTATGAGAACGTAACTGTAATACCCTTACCTATGCTGGTTGTATAACTGAAGTAACTTGATGCTTATTGCTCAATTTGTATGAATCATGCTAAGAATGAGCGTCTGTATATCTTGGGTCACGGAGTTGGGAAACAGAGTCTGTCCCTCTTGAATTTATAGAGGTCCTTACCATATAAATATTTGTTGTTGTGGATTGATTTGATTTCTTTCATATTTCCTTGACTGTATTCAGTGCTCTCTGGCTGCTGGTCGACTTACCTCTGGTCTCACATCTATTACATCAATTGTTTCTGTTGGAGCTTTTGTTCAGGCAGTGGCTGTTGTCCTGCTTCTGCTAAATTTGAGGTCAGTAGTTAACACTCCTTTGTTCTGAAGTTTTGTGTGGGTGTGTGTGTACTCTGTAACTTTATCTTCTCAATTTCTTATTGAACACTCATAACACAGGATAAGCAGCGGGTTCCTGAGTACACTGTACCCACTTTTCTTGGCTGCTTTATTGGGCATTGGTGATGGAGTTTTGAATACGCAGCTCAGTGCTCTGCTTGGAATGCTATTTAAGCATGACACGGTAAACTTTCTAAACTATTCTCCTGGGGTCTAGTCGTCTTCAGTAACCCGCTGCAACCTCCTGTTGAACTTTTACTTTTGGCTAATTAAACGGCTTGCGTTCTACTAATTTTCATGTTGGTTTTACGGGCAGGAAGGAGCATTTGCACAGCTAAAGATATGGCAATGTGCTACAATTGCTATCGTGTTCTTTCTAAGCCCTCACATCTCCTTCCAGGCAGTGCTTGTGATTATGCTTGCTTCGCTAATCTTCTCATTCGGCTGTTTTCTATTGGTGACTCTCAAAATAGCGAAGACATCTTCCTCTTCCACAGAGTGAATAAAATGTCTGCTACAACTCCGAGCGTAATAGATCGTCTCATATTGTCGTACCTGTGTGCCTGTAAAATATATGACAATCTTTATTACATTTTTCCTTTTGGTGACATAGCCACATAATGTGACTCTATTTTCTTAAAAATTACACATTTTTTCTACATTACACTGAGTACAAGAAATGAGCTGCATTAATATCAAAGTTTTGTTTTTCTCGGTTATTTTCTCACCTGAGATAAAATTGAGCTTAATGATAAATAAATGATAAAGTTGAAATTGAGTCTTAAAGTTGTGATCAAGATGCGGTTTTTTTTAAAAAAAAAAAAAAAAACTGTTCTGACCCATTTATTTATCAGCCATTTATGAGCTTGGTTCTTTATTCATTGTACAGATGTATGTATCGCTCGTATATAAATGTTAAATAAGTTTATAATTATATAAACATAGGTGGAGGGGTTGCTCTACCTGCCAACTGCCACGTGTGCAAGAATTTAAGGTGGTGGAGTCGCTCTCCAGTCTTTTAACTAAACCGAACCCACCAAGCACGCCCAATTCTGCACCTCACAGTTGGGTCAGCTCAACCATCATTGTTTCCAATATACCCCTCTCGCCATCTCGCCTTATGGCGCTCCACCAATAATTAAGTAGTTTCACCGCGCCCATCCTCTCTGTTTATATTCTTTCATGCCCATTAACCCCTCAACCTCCTAATCCCATAATGGCTCTCTCGCTCTCTCCTTTCTTCCGTTTTCGTCTCGGCCTCACTACTTCATGGCCTCTTCTAATCTTCGCTGCGACTTGGACGATGCTTCTGACCTTCACGGTGGCCGTGGCCTCGTTCTCGCCGGAGGCGGCTTTCGTTTTGGCCATCTCGCCCTCTTCTTCCTTCTCCAAGAAGTGCAAGACTGAGTCTTTCATTAGAGTGCCCTTGGATGTTCCGGGAGACATCCTGTGTTTCCCGCCTCAGCTGTTCACCAAGTCCAAGATTGATCTGATTGTCCCGCCTGTGTTTGCGGCCGTGATTGTCGCTGCTTCTGCTTGTTTTGTTCGGGCCGTGGGGTTGTGGGAGGATGGTCAAACTTTAACCCCCTGAGTTGGGGACCAATTGAGTATTCGTTTAGAATTATATTAGGTTTAAGATTCAGGTGCGGTACATATACATAGTTGTAATCGAGTTTTTCAACGAACACTAAACTGCAAAATTTTCACCCATTGGACTTTTAATTACTAAAATAAAATACCAGATTGATCTGAGTGTCCCGTGTTTCCAGGGGTAATTTGCTACCAGATTACTCGTTTAGAATTACGTTTCATATATATCAGATTTAAGATACAGGATTTGTAGATATCTATCATCAAGTTCTTTCGTATTAAGCCTTATTTAGTTAAATGATGGAGACGAAAGATCTTGTGCGGCGATTATGTCTGTGTATGAAAGCGGTAATATCGATACATATTCAGAACCAACTGTCACCTACCACGCAGAAATTGCCCTCTCTCTCTCTCTCTCTCTCGTGATGGGATTGAAGGAAGGGGACCATGCCAAAGCTGGACATCTGGTGGAGTCTTGTGATGTCAAATTTGTGGCTCATATTACGCGCAGAGTCAAAAGACAAAATATGCATAAAAAGTGTTCGTAAAAATACCCAGTGCCAGAATTGATAACCATAAACTGCTAACTTATGAATGAACTTATAGGGAAGAAGCTTGGGTGGCGAAGAGCAGCTGCACTCAATCTTCTGAAACAGACTTGATCAGCTTGTTGCTAAAATCCCACAGTTTCCTCCCTAACACTTTGTCTGTGGCGAAAGCACTTGGTTGAAACTCATTGCAATCCAGAAAGTATTTCCCACTCACACCTTTCACTTTTGGGTGCAGGGCAACGTAACATGTAGTGGCTGCTCCCTGCAAGTTTCAATCACAAGTTCAGAGACCTTTACAACAATCTCAATTTTTTTTTTTTGGGGTTTATCAATGCTTTCATTTGAATTTTCAAGGGCAATGAGTTCTGTACCTGTGGGACATTCTTCCATATGAAAAAGGTAAATAACTTGAGAAAATCTGCTTCAATGAAGTTTCATCGCATTAGAACAAGAAAATCAGCAATAAAAAGTAGAAGCAGGTATTAGGGAGACACATCGTACGCATAAGGAAGGAAGAATGTCTCATAAGAGGAGTCATTATAACTCCGGGGTGGACTGAGTTGGCCGTAATGTTCACACCCTCTTCCTGCAGTGTCAGAAACTCAAGGTGAGTGCGAAAAATGAAAAAATGAAAAAATGAAAAATGTGTAGGCCCTCGTAGGAGAAATATATGTGGTCAGAAGCAAACTAACAAGTACATTCCCGTCCTGTTATAATCTTGACCTCAACTAATGTTAAACTAGATTGGGCTCCATGAGTAGCACGACGCTCAAGAAATAAATTGCATTTTTTATGGCCTAAAAAGGGGGACTTGCCTTAAACTTTTTAAAATATATGTGAACCTCAATTTTATCTCATATACGTTCGAAAAATAGTGACCAGAAAATATAATTGTTTATGAGGTTTATATCCATCCTTACAGTCATTTTTTATCTCTATCTGGATGTGGTGTGTCCACTTTTTTGGGTAGAGAGGACCGAGTTTAAGCAATACATAGACGAATTTGGTGGTCCTTGTCTTACATATATTTCTCACTAATTTATTTCTATAGCAACTGTTGATCAGAAGAATTTTAGGAGGATCACCTGCAGGCGACGAGAAAGCTCATTTGCGTGCAATATATTGGCCAACTTGGACTGCCCATATGCTTTTTTGTCAGAGTACCTGAAAGATTATTATAGCATAATAATAAATTACACAGTCCTACATAATAAATCCAATAAGAAGCGCGTTTAATAAGAGGCAATTAAGGTCCATTTCAACCATCTCTTTACAACTCACAAAAGTTAATAATTCTGACCTGTGTAATTATGCAGTGATGGTTCGAATGGACTTCTTACTGAATTTAAATCCCAATGTAACTCATCAATACAGCCAAAACCAAGGGTTAATATAAATAAAACAATACCCAATTTGATCATTGATCTTATCAAAGCGAATACCCTCTTCATAAGTGTAGGTATGGGCAATCGATGACAAATTGATAATCCTGCCCTCGACTCCACTTGCTTTTGCAGTTTGCTTCATTTTGTCAAGAAGGAGGTTTGTCAATAGGAAATGACCTGAGAAAATAACGAGAATTAGCAAACCAAGAGATAGGCACTTTGGTTATAAGATTAATCAAACTTGTTATTACCAAGATGATTAGTAGCAAACTGCATCTCGATCCCATCCTCAGAGACTTGGAAGGGGCAGAACATGACACCAGCGTTGTTTCTGAAACAGAAAGGCCAACAATCTCAATCCAATGCGCCCGTTCAGAATCGTAGTAACTCATAAAAAAGGAGACAGGGGATTAGAGAAATGACATTAAGACGTTGAGAGGAAGATCAAGAGCGATGAAATTGTCAACAAATGATCTGACAGACTTGATTGAGCAGAGATCAAGCTTGAGAATATCCACCCGAGCTGACTCATTCTCTTGCAGAATAAGCTGTTTAGCTTCCTTCGCAGCCTCCATGTTCCTCGCAGCAATGATGACGTGGGCCTTTCGAAGAGCCAAGACTCTCGCCGCCTCCAAACCTATACCACTTGCTCCTCCTGGAATTTTTTTTTTTTTAATGAGCATTTAGACGAACAGATGTTGTTTAGATCATAGTCATGCCATGTGCTTTATGAAGGTACTACAGTAAAGAATTAGCAAAGCCCTTCTGGTAGTTTTTCTCTTCCCTTTTCCTTTTTGAAACTCAGCCTCCCTGAGAAGGAAACCTACGAAAATTCTACAAGGCATCTGTCATAGGATGCGGAGGTATATATGATAAAGGAAGGCGCACAAAATAAAGACAGATCATGGGCAATTTCAAGGCGACAGAAACAAAAAAAAAGGGGATCAAGAATCTTTGTTGAAACCAAGTTGTTAGGATTTAATTTGCACAAAAACAGAAAGTAGACGCTGAGAGTCAAAGAAGCGGAAAAACAAAAAAGCTCTTGTGGGTATCCAGTGCTTCCAGAGTACAAAAACCAATCAAGTAATCTCATCGTAATTTAGATCATGAGTAGTATAGCCAGTAATAACAAAGTGCAGAGTCTGACAAAAGGTATGAGGAAGAAATGCAAGGGAGTAGTTGTGTTACCTGTGACAATGGCAGTGAGATTGGCGGCATCGATTCCTTCAGTAACCTGTTCAGCAGTGGAAGCAGATCCAAACCCACTGGGACCAGGCCTCCCCGTTACCAAGGAGAAGATACCCACCATTATTAATTTACTGGGAAGCCAAAAATGGGAATGGCCACACTATTTATCCGGAGAAGCTCAGAGTTTTCCCTCCTGAGTGGTAACACAAACAGGACGCAAGCTCAAAGCTATTATTATTTCTCTTCTTCTCTGGAAGGTTCGCTTATACCAAAAGCACAGAGGAATAATACAAGAGCATAAAAATATGCACGAGAGTGGTAAGCAAAAGGAGGAAGAGACAAGGAGAGGTAGGGTGGGGCGATGGAAGAAAGGAATGAAGAATGAGAGGGGGTTGAGATATGTGGTAATGTATATAGAAGAGAGGAGAAGAGCAGGGAATGAATGGGACCTATGGAATTGAATTGAAATGGGGAAAGAGACAGATAGAGTGAGAGAGGGAGGGAAAGCATGAAAGAAGAGTAAGGAGGGGGTTAGGGAGGGAACGGGCGGATGTAGGTGGTAATAGTGGTAAACAGAAAAAGGGGTCATTAAATCGGAGCCGGTGGGGGGTGTTTAATATTCTGAGCGACCATTCTGGCCTGCCTTGTGTGGAATGGTACCCACGTCACTTATCTCTATCCATTCACGTACCTCATTATTTCCCTCCTTCCTTGTGTATCAGATTCTGTGTATCTGCACATAAGCACCCTCTTCAGTCTCCGCCATGCATATGTTATATTTATGTGTCTGCCTCTGTAGCTATGGGGCTGTAAGCTTGCATCCTCTGTAATCTCTGCTTAAATTACAAATGAAAAAAAATCATACTCCTCCGGTCCTTAATATAAGACCCATTTAACTTATTTGATTAGATTAAGGAAGTTAGTTAAGTTAGTTAATTATAAGAAATGTGACAAGTTTTTCCTAAAATACCATAATCATTTTTCTTAATATCCCATCTTCATCTTCTACTTGATTATAGTTGATGGAGTATCCATAGGGGTAATTTAGAGAAAATTGATAAATATGATAAATGGGTCTTATATTTAGGACCAAAACCAACTCAACAATTGGGTCCTATATTAAGGACCGGAGGAGTAATACTTATATCAAGTTACTTATATTTATTATATCAAGTTTTCTAATCATATATAGGCATGCGTCTTATTTTTAAAATATTAACATTTGATTATAAACTATAAATTTATATGAAACAAAAAAAGATACATGATGACGATGTAAGATTGAAAAATTGACATAATAGATCTAAGGAATTTGATGTGAGTGCTTTTGTTGGGGAAAAAAAAAATATAGACAATGTCATTAATCCTTCAAAATTCAGTGCTTAAGTCATGAAAAAGAAAACTATAAACAAGAAATTTGCCTAAATTATATGAAATGGCAAATCTGTCACGATACAGCAGCCTGGGAAGAGTCAATTGGTTTGATTTTAATAAACGCGTAGTTTTCAGGACCATGACAAGTCATTAATGGACGGGAAAATTCACTGAATTTCTTGGTTGGGATTGAAAAGGAAAGTTTGTCATCAATAATCCTCCTTTGAAATATACTAGTATGAAAATTGTTACTAATTCTTAATATAAGAACTCATTTGATTTTTATTTTGGTCATAAATATACAACCCCTATATAATTTGTCTCATATTTATTCATCTTTTTTAAGGTAGTCTTTCTAATAATAATAATTCTAGCCAATACATTTGATTAGTAAAGATATTTTAAGAAAAATAATACTCCTCCGGTCCTAATTATAAGACCCAATTGACTTATTTGAGGAGATTAAGGAAGTAAGTTAAGTTGGTTATTTATAATAAATAAGTGTTGTTATTCCTAAAATATCCTTGCTAATTAAGTATATTGGCTAAAACTATCATTATTAGAAGGATTATCTTGGAAAAAAATGCATAAATATAAGAGAGAAAATGGATTGGGTCTTATAATTAGGACCAAATAAAAAGTCAAATTGGGTCTTATAATAAGGACCGGAGGAGTACATATTTATTACAAATAATTAATTTAACTAGTTTTTTTAACCTACTTAAAATAATTAACTAGTTTTTATATTGAAATTTTTTGGACCGGTCACTTACAGACCATCGCACAGAGAAAATTATCAAGCGCGCGCGGTTTTTTCATTTTGTTCCTGTCTCTCCTATTTTATTACTCCCTTTATTCATTGCCGTAAGACATGCTATTTTTTTGAAAAAAAGATGTTTTATACTTCAATTTATAAGATATTTGCAGAATACGAAGAATGATTAATGTGTACATTTATCCCAAAAGTGCTGTGGAGATCAATATAAGGCAGTTCTCACGATGCACATTAAAAAGAAAGTAAAAAATATATAAATTGTTCCCAATTTTA
The DNA here is from genome assembly GCF_004799145.2 of Neltuma alba. Lineage (NCBI taxonomy): Eukaryota > Viridiplantae > Streptophyta > Magnoliopsida > Fabales > Fabaceae > Neltuma > Neltuma alba. The sequence continues at coordinate 163,632 of NW_021636357.1, forward strand.
TTCTTGTTAACTATATTAACGTTGACATTCTCAGAAAACATTTTGTGACTTCAGTTGAGCAACATAAGGATAGATTTTTTTTTTTTTTTTTATGTACAAGATACTGCTGGGGCCAGTGGCTCAAGTGAGACAACAAGCATCTTTGTGATACCCTTATCCCAAGTTTGACCCGCTCTTGTAAACACTTGGCCATTTGCCGGTTAAAACAAAGACAGTTAAAAAAACAGTCTTATTTGCTTTTGTTTTTTATTTTCTTGTTCTTAAAACAAATTTATAAAGTTATTTTGGGCTAAAGTGTACCTATCACCTCAAAAATATTCCTGACGAAACATCCAACAGCACCCTAAATTATTTAATAGTGCAATTTTAGCCCTAATATACTAAAAATGTAGGAATTCTCGTTCCAACAGAAGTTAATTAAACTACGCATCTGCAGTAATTCGTGAACCGCATTAAAGTGCTACTCAAAAAAATCAGATTTCTTTTCTCTTCCTTCATCCCCTCATACCCATGATGAATCCAAATACCTGATTTCTTTGTTACGCTCATCGCTCCATCTTCGAATCCATCTGAAATTTGTGCTTGCTTCAGTATCATCAGTTCAGCCTGCTCTGTAACTTCTGCTGAGAGTTGTATGGAACTGCAAGGGAAGACATCCAAAGCGGTGACGTGCATCTCCCAGTTTCCCTTGCCATGACAGGGAGAAACCATTTGCATCAACAAAAGATTTGAGGGCTAAAATTATTAAATTTAGTGCATCCGAATAAAAGGAAATTAGGAATCTCTTAACCAAGCAAGCAGCATACACTTAAAAAATTATTTTCACATAAATGGAGATAAATAATTTTTTATTTGTTCATTTAGTTAAAATTACCTTTAAAATTATGGTTTCATTTTTACCTGAACACTCTCTAAATCCTAGGTAGGGTCACAAAATAGTTGCATCATGAGCAGGCTACTTGATGAAGACGCAAGCGCAATAATAATCCAAATTAAAGGTTCAAAGCACTGTCGTCTTGTTGGCATTAGTAACTACTCAGCTAAGCATTTAACGAAGATACATAAATGCTTTAGGGGGTGTTTGAAAACACCCAGAAGTGTTTTTGAAAAGCATTTTTTTGCAAATCGAGATAAACTCTTCCATATATTTATTTCGTAAACTATAAAATCACTTCTAAAACTATGATTTGGTTGTAATCCAAACACCTCCTTAGTCTTGCATTTACATATGGAAAGCCATCGTCTTCATTCCTCACCCTCGTTCCATCGTTTACGCCACAACTACTTGTGAATGAAAGTCAGTGACTCATAATAACATGAGGGCTTCTAAATGGCATATGGTATACTCATGGGTGGTACTTGAAGCCGAAACTTGCTGATAGTTGAGTCAAAGCTCAAAGACCATGGCCTAATCAACCCCATCAGCCGACACACTATGAGCCAGGGGAAAGGACCAATAGGTCCTTCCCTCCTGTACAATCATCCTAATCTGAGAATTAAATGTTGCATCCGGTCCTCAATATATTACATAAGAACTAATTTAAAAATATTAAAAAAATTAGTTAAACTGGTTATTTATTATAAATATGTGTTAGTCTTCCTAAATTATTTATTTAATATCTCTTAATATAACCCTTTATGTTCAATGAAAACATTTTGAGAAAATAAAATAAATATAAGTTTTATATTTAAGATTAAATTTAATCCTGACCTAACTGCCTTTCTATATTCACTGCCACCGGAGGAGTTAGTATCGTGAGTTGAATCTGAATCCTATGAGATGATGACGAGCATTGTTATTTATTAAAGGATTTTTATCATGCTTTTATTTTAATAAATACAGGATGTTTTTTCTAATTGTTATTCCAATGCAAGAGACACTCACACAAATATTCATTGGCCTCGTCTCACCATCATTTCATTCATAGATAGTCGGATTTGGATCCCAAACATTGTCCGAGTGTGATCTCTGCTACCCGTGTCATGAATCTCGTGTCGAGAAGCTTCGCAGGTATGCTGTGATTTACTTTATCCGTCTTTTTTTATGAGTAATAATTATTGTTTCCTTTTTATTTCTAAATATAAGTAATAGTTGCACTTTGTTTTAAATTTTTGTAGCTAATTTTCTATTTTGTTCCCGTTAGTTACTTATTTTAATATCCAATACATTTATTATCTCATTTATCAAATTATCATCTATCTCCATCTACATTCTCTTTCTTTCATAAATAATAGTATTTTGGAAAAAGAACATTCAATTTTTACATATTTATTGTCTTTAACTAACCTTTTGATTTACATGATGGAGTGCAAGGTTACTTATAAAAACAGACGGGAAGAGTATAAGTTCAAGAGACTCTTGCTTTAACAGCCTGTGCTGCTTGAGAGCATTATAAACTTAAAATACTCCTCCGGTCCTTATTATAAGACCCAATTTAACTTTTTATTTGGTCCTAATTATAAGACCCAATCCATTTTGTCTCTTATATTTATGTATTTTTTTCCAAGATAATCCTTCTAATAATGATAGTTTTAGCCAATATACTTAATTAGCAAGGATATTTTAGGAATGACAACACTTATTTATTATAAATAACCAACTTAACTTACTTCCTTAATTTCTTCAAATAAGTCAATTGGGTCTTATAATTAGGACCGGATGAGTATATGTTATTTTAAAATTTTATTATCTAATGTATCAAACATCCTGATATTATTTTTTAGTTACATCCAGTGCTTTAATTAAGAGAAAATGAAATTAACATGTTGGACACACCGTGTAAAAGATAAGGATGGTTTATAGGATGCATTTGCGAAGTTTCTAATTATAGAATCAAGCGTGTGGGCTGAGCGAACGCAAATCGTAAATAAGAGGACGTCAGGGAGGATAGGAAATTAGAGGTGAAGAGCAGCCGAGTTATTAATGTTAGCAGTTAGCCGCACTGAAATGAAGATTGATTTACGGGGAAGCGGTGTGGAGGCCATTATTGAGGGACAACGGCATCGTTGGATCTCACCGTCCACTGCACCTATTTTCTCAAGATGTTGACAATTTGCCATTTTCTTGCCCCTCAACTTCCCCCCTGTTTTCATTTTGTCGTATCATGTTTTTTCGATCTTAAATTTCATTGCTAATTGAGATTAGTTGGGAGTTGCTAATTTGTACAGCTAATTAATCCCATCCCCTTTTGCATCTTTCATTTCGTTTTCTTGGGCCAAGCTTCAATTAATACAAGCAGTACCGTTGGGTGTGGAAACTGTTCATCGTTCGCAAACCACAAAAAAAATGCTGCGGCAGAAATTCTGGTTGAACAGAGCCCCATTTATTTTGGAAACAAGATGGCAAAAAGATAACTAACAGCAGCCGGGTTTAATAGGAACGACTACTTCCTCATCATCGTGATGAATTATGATTTGAATTTTTGCTAGGGAGGCATTTAGTATCTGACATATCTTGAACATAACTGTGCCTAGTAAAAATAAAAAAAATAACAAGAAGATAAAGAAATCATTGTACCGGGAAAAAAAAAAGATAAAGAGATTATGGCAATTCATTTTTTTGATTTTTTTTTTCTATTCTGTTACTGAAAATAAAACTCAAGTTATTCATTATTTAGTATGCGCTGATAATGAAAGTGAAAACTCATGACATGGAATTCCCCAGAAACGAAGCAAAGCGTCCAAACGTGATACGCCAATGTCTCGCCTCAAGTTTAGACACTTATCACCGGACACCAAATGTTATTGTCCGAAACGAATACATAAAAGATTAATTTAATTTCCATGTAAGCACTCAATAATTTTGGCAAACCAGTTTGTGAAAGAGAACTCCGAAGAAAACAATTAACAGAATTTTTTCCTTGTTCCATATAGAAACAGAATTTGTAAATTGCTGCAAATTCATTTCAACATCCTCATTATTGTCAGATAAGAAATTATGAAAACAATCATGTTGGAGCCACATGACTTCAAATCTGAAGGGTTTTGAATTACTCTCAGAAGCTACAAATTTAATTAGATTTATAGATAGTGGGTTGGGATCAGAAAAATTTGTTCTAGGCGGCACTCTAACTATACAGTCTGGGAATGCAATAAAGAAATTTGAATTAGCAAGAGCTCGACCTAACCTCTCATAAAGTCTAGCATACCCATTTAGAAGAGGTCCCTTCCAAGTGAATTTAGGACCTGAAGCACCCAAGTCGGACAACCCAGCTTCTGCAATTTGATCTTGAAACCATTTGATGCGCCGAGAATTCTCCCTAGCTCCACCAACACTTTCTGAATTAGAGGAGATATCATTAAAATCTCCAAAAACCAACTATGGTTCCATCGAGTGCAGGGAGAGAAGCTTGATTTTATTCTAAAGAACTTCTCTAAAATTGAGTGGGGAAGCGCATACACAGCGGTGCATAGAAAAAGAGGGGAGATCAGGAAAAATACACATGACGTGAATGAATTGTTGACTCTCCTCTTACACCTAAACATTGACTTCATTGCTTTTCCAAATGGCAACGATACCTCTAGACCTTCCTTCACCAGGAATCAAATGCAGAGAGTCATAACCCATTGTAAAAATTTGCTGGAACTTTGCTTCATTGTTACTTTTTTTTTTTTTTAGCCTGCTTAGAGTATCTTCCCACTCAAAGCATTTCTTTTAGATGCCGGTGCTCAAACTCGTGCCCTATGGTTTAAGAGGATGGTTGGAAACCACAACGGCACAAGAGAGCAAGTGGTTCATTGTTTTTTTTTTTTTGATTGCCCAGAGTATCCTCTCACCCTAACAGTAAGAAACTAATCTCTCGAAGTACTATCAGAAACCGTAGTAGAGACCCCTCTCAATAGTGTTTTTTTCATACATACCTCTCCAAAGATAGAACCCAAAATATGAGTTTAAGGTGTTCAAGTCTCTTCCACTTGAACCAACACTTATTATTTTGATTGTTACTTTTTGTTTCTGCTAGAAATAGTAATGCAGGTTCAGGCCCAGTCAAAATAGCTTTCAAATTGTTGAGAAGCCCAGTTCCACAGGCCCCTCTAAAATTCCACAAAAATAGTTTATTCATAGATAAAATATAATAATAATTGAAACCAATCCAATTAACACTCAACACCCTTTTGGATCTCTGCTACAAATGTATCATTCAAATGGATACTCATCTCCAGGTGATCAAGCATTGGGCTTTCATCTAGCGGCCCAAATTGTGAAGAACTTGGATCCCCCTCATTCATCACTTGTTCTCCAGGGTCATGACTCATGAGGACTAGAAGGCCGAGCAACTAAAAGCTTGTTTGGAACTTTGTTCAAAAAGTATTTTTAAACAAGTTTATGTAAGTCGAGATAAAACTCTTTTCACATACTTAATTTGTATTCTGTAAATCATATTTAAAAAGTTATATATAAGTCAATCCAAACAAACTCTAAATGTGTTGTCTTGGTACAAAACCCTTTTCTGCATTATCCATATTGCCGCCGTTATTCTCATCCCCCATTTTGACGTACAACACCTTATCGGTATGGTTTTGGACTTTCAGCTTTGCAAACATGGCTGAGCAACCAAATTTCTGTCGTTTTTTTTTTGGGATGGATCTAGTCCAATCACTAGTATAATGGGAGACTGACTAAAAAGCCCCGATGCTTTTATTTATTTAGTTATGTTACTTCCTCCGTTTCTTATTATAAGAGACATTTGATGCTTATGGCATGTTCCTATATATAAGAGACACTTAAAAATTGTCTCTATTTTTTTATATTGATTTTCTATTTTACCCATATTTATTATCTTCAACTCACTCACTCTCTCCTTCCCACTTCTCTTTCTTTGAATAATTTACCATGCTCTCTCTCATGCTCTCTCTCCTTATTAATGAGGGTTTTTTTGGAAAAAAAATTATATTTTTTACTCATTGATTGTTCTTAACTAATTTTAACTGTTTTTTTTATCAACGTAATTCAGTTATTCGTCTCTTATAATAAGAAATGGAGGGAGTATTTAATATGCGCTGATAATCAAAGCAAAAACTCATGGCATGGAATTCCCCAAAAACTAAAACAAGGCGTCCCAACTTGATACGCTAATGTCTCATCTCAAGTCAAGACACTGGACACTGGACACCAAGTGTTATTGTCTAAAATGAATACGCGAAAGATTGATTTAATTTCCACGTAAGCACTCAATAATTTTAGCACACTAGTTTGTGAAAGAGAACTCTGAAGAAAATGCTCGGATCTTATTTATAAGTTTTAAATTTGAAGAGTGTAGTTCATTTTATAAGCTTAACTTGAGTTTATTGTAATGTATTTTTTTAATGTTGTTTTTAATTATTTCTCTTTTATTATATTTTCCCACACATTCTCTTTCATTCTATTTTTTATTTATTATAAGGACATAGTTAAAAACAAAAATCCATTTCTAACATATTTATTATTTTTAATTAATTTTAACTAATAGTTTATTATTCGTGTTAATTATTTAATGGTTGCAGGAGGGAAACAAATTAACCTGCTTCTAATATTAAGTAAATTTGAACAAAGTTCAACCAAGGGTCCATAGCTCAGTGGTAGAGCATTTGACTGCAGATCAAGAGGTCACCGGTTCGAACCCGGTTGGGCCCTTTTGTGTTAATCTTTTTAACGAAATCCTTATCCTTATATATGATTGTGGCTGTTTTGAGAAGTGAAGCCCACATACAATTGGACTTTTTGGAATGACGAGTTGGGCCGTTGGCCCGTTTATAATTTTTAAAGGTCTATAAATGGACATCCTGTGGTTGATGAACGGCGTTGGGATTTGGCTGGCTCCAGTACTTTCTCTTAATTATGTGACCATTAACGTTAACCTTCACTTTTACCATATTGGTGGATCCTCTCACAATTCCGAAGCATCAAGGAAAAACGAAGCGGAAGGGAGAGAGGATCGCTCCACTTTATTTTTATCAGATCTTTCAATTTATTTCATTTGCTTTCGGTGGTCGAGCATCCCGTTCAGATCCATCGTGTAGGATCTTCATGGCGGCAGCGAGGCGGCTCCGGGACCTGCAAGCCCAACCGGGGAACAGGATCTGCGTTGATTGCTCTCAGAAGAACCCCCAATGGGCGTCCGTTTCCTATGGAGTTTTCATGTGCTTAGAATGCTCCGGCAAGCACCGTGGCCTCGGGGTCCACATCTCCTTCGTCCGATCCGTTACGATGGATTCCTGGTCCGAAATCCAGATCAAGAAGATGGAAGCAGGTGGTAATGAGCAACTCAACGCCTTCCTCGCCCAGTATGGTATCGCCAAGGAGACCGATATTGTCACCAAGTACAATACTAATGCGGCTAGCGTTTATAGGGATCGAATTCAGGCCCTTGCCGAGGGACGACCGTGGCGGGATCCACCGGTTGTCAAGGAGAACCTTGGCCCTGGGAAGAGCAAGCCTCCTTTGCCAAAAAGTGGAAACGATGGAGGCTGGGATAGTTGGGATAACGATGACGGTGTCAGATCTCCCCATGACTTCAAGCGCAACATGTCTACGGGGGATGTGAGGGGGTTCAATGGAGGTTCGACCGGCAGCAGGCCCGCGAGATCGAGGTCGACTGAGGATATCTACACGCGGTCGCAATTGGAGGCTTCCGCTGCCAACAAAGATAACTTTTTCGCTCGCAAGATCGCAGAGAACGAATCACGACCCGAAGGGCTTCCCCCCTCGCAAGGTGGCAAGTACGTTGGATTCGGATCTAGTGTCGCACCTTCCCGGGTGACTAACCAACAAAACGATGTTTTCTCAGTTATGTCTCAGGTGATTCATTGTGGAATTTCCTAGTCTTTTTTCTCTATGGCGGAGAAATAATACGTTCTTGTAACCAATTTTATATTACATGTTTGTTTCTATCTAGGGATTTGGTAAATTGTCTTTGGCTGCTGCCTCAGCGGCTCAGTCTGCTGCTACTGTTGTTCAGGCTGGCACTAAAGAGATTGCTACCAAGGTATTTGCATCTATTCTGTTTATAAGATGATGTATCAAACCGTCATGATTTGTTCATCTTGAATTTTTTTTGTTTAAGGCGTGATAGATATTGTGCGACCAAACGGCATCCCGATGCTGTCACGTGAGTTTATCAAGATTTCTTCTACACATCAATCAGAAGACACGACTTTACTCCATCTTTCTTAGACAATTAAATACTAGAAATAAGGAAACGAATAACAGATGAATGTTTTATACTTTTCTACTTACCAACAGCATCAGTCTCTTATTCCATATCTTCTTGATTTCTGTGTTGGTTTTGAGAATAAATAATAATGATTAGACCAATAGTGGTGCACAGTGGAGAGGATACATGAAAAAGAAAAGGTGTTGAATGAAGAAAATGGGGAAGTAATGCTGAGATTTCCATATGGGTAATTTTGAAAGATTCCATTTATTTTACTCAGATTTATATTATTGCAAGTTGTACGTCATATAGTTGTTAGTTGATTTTATCTTCGTGTTTCTTAGGTGATAAATCATATTCTCATGTTTAGGAAGTTGATGCAAGTCTGTTGGGGGGAAAAGAAAGAAAATATATTTGGTGCATCTTTCTTGAGTTTTTTTTATTTTAAATAAATTGTTTATAAATTTTTGCTTCAGCTTAAGCATTTGAAAGTCATGATTGGCGCTGATAAGGACTCCAACATGCTTCTAATAATATTCTACTTCATAATATATTAATTTTTGAAGTGGATTTTCTGAGAAATTAATTGGACGCGGGTTTGAAAGTTAAGCTTACAATGAGGAGTGGCCTTTCATGCTATTGATCTTCAAAGAACTTTATTTTTTGACGAATTGGTACTATTTACTGCTGATGATCCATGTACCATTGTTGTCTCTTTATGCATTCTTGAGGATGAGAGCTGGCAATGAGAAAATGTAAACTGATTATGGGGTAAGCAATTAGTGGTTTGGTCAAGAGCATTTTCATCATTCTGTATAGAGGCATTGGTTCTTTTTGTATAGAAGCATGCACAATAAGAACTTGATCACATCCCTTAATCTTTCCTTTTGTACCTGACGAGAGAATGCTGCGGGCGATGTTTGAACCACAGCACTGATGCAGCATGTGGGAGTTTGGTAGACAAGGGAGAGAAGGAGTGCAAGACTCCAAGAGTAGGGAGTGTGAGAGATCTGAAGCATTAGGGAGGGAGATGAGAGAGCACCATCAACAGGGAAACAGGGTTATGACTGAACAGGGAGGGAGAGTGAGAAATTAGGGAGAGACGGTGTTGTGAGGTAGGGGATTAAGGAGCGGGTGTCTGAGTTTAGATATTTGTGAATGACTGTAGGCTGCGTGAGATTGGAAGAGACGAGAGAAATGGCCAAACAATGAACGCACTGAAGAAAGACTGAAAGGGAACGTGGAGGCTGGCGTATGACAATTAGGTTTATCCTTGAACCACACTAAATGCTCTACATCATAAAAAATATATATAAGAATATATTTAATTGAGTTGGTCCTGTCTATCTAGATCTTATTTTATATAAGAAAAAAGAACAAGCGGTCAGTCTAGTGGGTTCAATTATCAGTCTCAGTTCAGTTTTGCTTACACCAGTTGTTTTTGAGACATTGCTTCATGAATTACATTATAGGGTCATAATGTTTTCTTTTCATTGAAAAGAGGAATGGATGGTGGCTCATATTCATTTATTCATTTTCTATATTTATTCTGTATGCCAGGTAAAGGATGGTGGCTATGATTACAGAGTCAATGAAACTGTCAATGTTGTCTCTCAGAAGACATCAGAGATAGGACAAAGGACGTGGGGGATAATGAAGGGGGTCATGGCTTTGGCTTCGCAGAAAGTTGAGGAGTACGCCAGAGATAACCCAAACTGGTCATCTGATAACTGGCAGCGAAATGAAAATGGTAGAAATGGCTATTATCAAGAATATAATCAAGAGAATAAAGGTTGGAATTCTTCTAGTGGAGGAGGGCAACCTTCATCAGCTGGGCAGAATAATACTTATCACTCAAGCTCATGGGATGACTGGGGCAATGATGATACTAGGAAGAAAGAACCAGCTAAAGCATCAGCTACTCATAACAATGATGGTTGGGCTGGCTGGGATGATCCTAAAGATGATGAATATGATAATTCGTACCAGAGTGTATCAAATAAGAATGCAGTTGGTCAGAATGGGAAGCCAGGTGACAGGTGGACAGGGGGAGGCTTTATGTAAGGTTTGTATATTATGACATTTGAACAATATGTTTTCTTTTTTTAATTATTTTAAGTGGAAATGGAGGGAGAACAAACAAAAGGAGAACAGAATGAAAATTAAGCGTATTTCTAATGGAATCTGCAAGTATCTTTCAACCTGCTTGGCCATCGAACGGCTTGAAATGTTAATATATGTCACATTTGTGTCGACATGCTTTTGTTATTGGGGAGGACATTGGCTAGATGATTAAATGCAGAATCTTGGGACTAGGAAGAATCATATTTTGCTTTCTTATGCGTAATTAATTTTGTCGTTCATTGTTTACTTTATTCTAGCTCTCATTTCATGCATATAATTTGAAATAGATATTCACTATTGAAACCCTTGCCTGACCCGAGTCTGATCCTTTCTTCACATTACTATAATTCAGCATAAATGACAAAATTATGGTAGCTTTCGAGGCGATCACATGCAGGCCAACAGGGATGCCTCTAAACATGATGGATGTAACCAGACTGTCGAGGATAAGTAAGTTGTCGTACAAGGGTCCAAAGGAAGGGCTTGTCGCTTAAATTTGAAGAACGCCACTTCCTGGAATTGTGAAGAAAACAATATTTTGATATGAAAACTTCCAAATTGTTTTGTATTTGTTGCAACCAAATTTGCCTGTTAATTTTTCATTTGCCCCATATTGAACACATGGCTTTTATTTGTCATTTCCCCGAAACTTGTTATTATTTTGAGTCAAACTCAAACTGGGGTTAATGCAAAAACAGCAGAACTCCTTTATATTATATATTTTGATAAGGTATAACTTTTTTATAGGAATCAATGGACATCTGTTTCTTTTCGCTCCTTACAGTAATGTTCGGCGGCTGGCTTATAGCCCCGATTTTAGCATTCTTTAATTTTGAAAATTTGGCTGTCCCCGACAGGGATGAGCGAACAACTGTTTTTCCGTCAGTTTGGTAAAAATTAGTTACCGTAACCGGATACATTTTGGGATGTATTTTTTCGAAAGCTCAGTCCAGTAAATTAAAAATTATTTGGGTGATATATTATGAAAATTACCTTTAAATGTATAATTATTTTTAAAAACAAGAACATAAACATAGAAAGATAAACTCATACTACTTTCGGTCTAAATTATGAAACATCATTTATAGTACGAATGATATTTTATAATTAGGGTCGGAGGTAGTAATATGCAATTTCTGTTGTTTAAAACTTGATTTGGTGGGAAAATATGAATATAGAAGTATTAGGTTATAATACCCTTTTGTTCTTTTTTATTTTTATTTTTTGGGGACAGTTATACCCTTTTATTCTATATATACAATAAATCTCTTAAAAAGCTAACAAGTAATAACTTGTATTTTTTAATTTTTGCGCGCTCGTGTTCTCTTATTTGATGATTAACATATTAATTGTACTTTCTATTCCATAAGTTAATGATTAACTCGTCTAAGTCGAGACGCGCGGAAAAATTATACTATCTTCGTTTTTTAATAAAAGACCTCAATTGATTTTTATTTTGGTTCTAAATATAAAACCTCAATCTACTTTGTTTTTCATATTTATATATTTTTTTTCAAACAAGTCCTTCTAATAATGATAATTATAGCTAATATACTTGATTAGTAAGGATATTTTAGGAAAATTAACACTCATTCATTACAAATAATTAACTTAACTTACTTCTTTAATCTTTTTAAATTAGTCAACTAACTCTTATAATTAGGACAAGAGGTAGTAATTAAGAATACTCAATGTGTTGGTTTTTTTTTTTTGGGTTGTTGGTCCAAGCCAATGTGCATTGCTATTATTTGAAAAAATAAAAAATAAAAAATAAAGAAAAGGGCCGGAGAGGGTAATATGATCTGGGAAGGGAACAAACAACTGCCAATAGAAATACATTTCTTACTGGACATAATTTGACTACAGAACTTTTATTGCGGATTAGTTGACGCCAATTTACACATTTTCTGATTTTCCACAGACTGAGGAAGTAACTAAATCTCATACGAACCCAAGCTCGACGTCTTTGCCTTTATTCTTGAAGACGATGCATTATTCCTTGATATGCATGTGACGAGGTACTTAAGAAAGTTGAAGTGACGCTACGCTGACTTGCTGATCCTTGGCTTTTTGCCTTTTATAGGCCCTTCATGGGAAATTTTCCTGCCATCAAACTGAGCATTGCCGTTTCAGAAACCAAGAATTGGCGAGCTACAGAAGACCAACCGCTAAACGCATAAGTAGTACCAGTTCGGTTCCGTTAAACGTTGTTGTCGTTTGATGTCGAATTGCCTTTCCCTATGGACGACTCGTCGGACTGAACTAGCACTTTAGATACGGGAGACTCGTCTCCCACTTCCGCAGCGTGTTGCTGAATGACCAGCACCGACGACCCCACGCCTTGTCCTGACGACGCCAGAATGTCTCCGATTGGACCCAACTCCGCGTGCTCCGCCTGCCGCTCTGCCAATTTCGCTACCATGCTCGACGGAAACCGCCCCTTCCCAGCAACTATCAGATCGTAATCCCCGCTACGTCCTATCCCGAAAACCTCCTCCACTATGTTGCTCGCTGCCTTCTCTATATAAACCGCCGTCTTCCACTTCCTTCTGAACTCCTCTAGAGTAGTTTCATCTAGGCCCTGCAATTCCGCACAGTCATTAATTTTTCGAACAAACTGAAAAAAAGTGTGTGCGAGTGTGTTTGAAATCGATTTTCTTACCTGCTCTTTCTCACGGTTCATCGTCGCGGTGGAGAAGCTGTAGTTTTTCTCGCTGCACTTATTTGGGGAAGGGCGTAACACGACTCCGTCACCTGCCAACCCATTTGTATCCACGAATCTCACAACGGTGACGTTAACCGCCGTATGCTCAGCCATTCTGCCACCCAATTCGATGGCCTCTCGATCATCGGGCCCACCAAAGAACAAAATACAGACTCGTTGGGTAACGTTCGGGGTTGTTCCTGCTGACCCATTTCCATATCCTCGATCTACAAGCACTGCCACAGAACATGGTGAATTCTTGAGCACCCTCTGGTTCACACCTCGCCATCCATGACCCACGTTGTCCCATGCCTCGTGGCTCTCACTCCCAATTTCTTCCTCCTCCATTTCCATCCTCCACTGCTTGTGAAACGGCAAGATAATCATAGTCACTCTCTTCTGCTCCGCCACGTGGCAAATGTCCTCGTGCATGGTGGACAGGGAAGAGATGGCTGTGCTGGGCCGGACGGAAACCCGTCCGCATTGACTATAGGCCTGAAAGGCTCCGGCGAGGCGGTCATGCCACTGTCCACCGCGGAAGCGGTTGAAGAGAGGGAAGCCATTCTTGCGGGCGCGCCGGGCCAAGACGATGGAGGAGGAGCGTTCGGTGAGCTCAACGAGGTGCATGATGAACAACTTGAGGGGAGACTTTTTGGTGCTGCGAGTTAGCTCGATGAGTCTGATGATGGAGGGTACGTTGCCGGGACCGTGCACGCAGGCTAGCACTCGCAGCTCCCCGGCCGCCTTTTTCTTGGAGCTCGAAGATAAGTCGCCCAGCTTACGGTGGGTCCTCGCTGAGATGCCACGTGCGGGCCTGTAGATGGCCATCACCGTCGGGGTTGTGATGAAGGTGGTGAACAGAGCCATCAGAACCAGAATAGCGAACATCTCATCGTTCAGGACCTGTCAAGGCATCTATTTCCTTAGTTACTTCAAATCAGTACATGGCTCTTTCAGTATGTACCAAAAAATAATTCAGTCAAGAATCCAATTTTTTTAAAAATATTTTTTAGAATTATCCTCAATCAAGTTGAAAAATAAAATTACTTCTCCCATCGTATTTCTATCAAGGCAAAAAAAAAAAAAAAAGGTACTCTGAAAATGAGTCACATGTATTTTATTAGATTTTATGAAGAATCTTGGTATTACCATAAATAAACCCTACATATAGAAACACATGCTCGAAGGTATTTGACACTGTCAAATTTTTATTTGTGTATATATCAATTAATGTATCGTTAATATTTTCATTCAACTAGATTTGATTTACTAGCTCAATTAACGTTTTTATTATTTAACTAGTAAAAAAGTGCCCTGAAATGTGCACGTGCGACATGCATGGTAATATTAATACATGTATTGTGAACTAGAGGCACTTATCACTGGTTGACAAATGAAGCGCAAATCTTTGTCATTGAAAGTGGGAACTTGGGAATATAAGTCGGAAGAATCCACAAAAATGATAGCCCTCTTGGTGCGTCATTATCATCGAGATCACTCTCAATCTCAAAGAGAGGAGCTGGGAACCTCTAATTTGTCACTACGCATGATCTGTGGTTAATTATTTGGACCACACTTAGTTTTATTCTCCAACACAGTACTTAATAATCATTGGAAACTTGTTCAGTAATGGCCAGTTTTGGGAAGGACGTACCACAGTTGAATCAAAGGGAGGAATAGTCTCTGATGATTGAGACTTATAACATACGGCTAGTGAGAGAAGGCTATATATTATCTATGCTGCTAAAGCCAATGAAAATTATTTCAGCCGAATAGGTTTCATAATTAGAAGCAGGAAAGTGGTGCGAAGGGGCTTAAGTTGGCGTTTGGTCTGGATGAATGAGAGAGATACATCTCAACCTCAGCATTTAAATCTGCTTTCACTTTGCTACTTAGTTCTGAGCTGTTCAGAGGGACACATATATACCACACGTCAACCTTAGAGATGAGAATAAACTAGCTTATATTCAAACCCATATAGAGTCATCACTAATTACTGCCAAATACATCGGAGACACAAATCTCCAACTTCATTAATCCTTGGAAAATCTCCGTTGCTAATGATGACAGGCAAATATACGGTTTATGCACTTAACACGTAAATATCCCCAGACTTTTCCAATTAATCGTAGAAAATTAGACATCAAAATAGAGACCGACATATTTAGTCAATATATATATAGATATAGATATGTCCCAGCCACCTTGCAAAATTAATTTTCAGGAACGAAAAAGTATGATTCTTTCATATCTTTCCACTGTCCAGCTTCTTTTTGTGAAGAAGCATGGGGGTAACGGAAAAGAGGGCGAGAGATACACCCTCGCTTTGGTGTGATGAGGTGCAGTTGGAGAACATATTAATATTACGGTCTGAATGAAACATTAAAAGGCCACGTGTCGGCCAGAAAGCATGAAAGGGCACGTGGCACTTAGATGAAAGCGTTTGGAATTGGAAAAAACAAAAGCTGACCTTTTTCTCCTTGCCAATGTTGAGCACGATAAGCTCCACCAGGCCTTTGGTGTTCATGAGGACGCCCAGCGTTAAGGATTCCCTCGCCGGAATCAAACACATCATCGCCACCGCCAATGTCCCCAGTATCTTGCCCGCGCAGGCAGTGGTTATGACCAGGGCCAGTAGCCCCCAGGCCTCACCGCCTCTGATTTTCGCCACGTCCGTCTTCAACCCGCTCGATGCAAAATATAGCGGGAGAAGCAGACCCGACACGAAATCCTCGATCCTCTCTATTAGTCTCTCGGCGAAATCTCCTCCTTTCGGAATTGTTAACCCGAACACGAATGCTCCGAATATCGAATGGATCCCTATAAAGTCGGTCATGAAACCCGACACCATCACTCCGGCTAAGGTCAGGCAGATGTACGCCTCGTCAACTGCTTCATGCTCCGACGAGCATCTCCGGGCCACCCATTTCATCGCGGGTCGGATCGCGACCATCATGAAAATTACGAAAGCAACCCCTGAAAGAAGAACCCACACTGACACTAAGGGGCTCTTATGATGCCCCCCGTCGCCGTCGCCGGCTATAGCTACTGCCAGAGCCAGTAGGATCCACGCTGCGACGTCGTTGAATGCGGCTGCGGCCATGGCGATCTCTCCCACCTGGGTAGTTAAGAGTTTGAGCTCGGCTAAGATACGAGCGAGCACAGGGAATGCCGTGATGGAGAGTGCGACGCCCATGAAGACCACAAACTGACCGAAACCAACCTTGTCCACTCCGTCGACGGTTTTTCGAAGCAACATGGCGACGCCGATGCCCAAAATGAAAGGAACAGAGATGCCAGAGGCGGCTATGGCAAAGGCTCGGCGACCACTCCGGCGAATGGAGGTTAAGTCGAGTTCGAGACCGACGAGGAAGAGGAAGAAGAGAAGACCTATGCTAGCGACGGATTCGAGTATGGGAGTGCTCCAAGATGGGAATATACGGTGCATGTAAGCTTGGTTCCTTCCGAAAGCCGATGGGCCAAGCAGAATCCCACCCTGTAAAGTGTAAAGAAACACAAGCATTGACCATTATTAATAGTAAAGAAGATAGAGAAAATGATGATAATGGAAAATAATGAACGTACGACAATCTCAGCGATGACTTTGGGTTGGCGAAGAGGTTTGAGAAGGAAAGCGAGGGAACGGCTGACGAGGAGGATGAGGAAGGTTTGAACGATGAGGAGAGGGAAGGCGTAGTAGAGGGGGTTATCGCCCTGCCAAGCTCCATCGGAGGAGGTTTTGATGGAGGTGATGTTGAAAACCATGATGTTTGCCAAGAAGCTGAACAAAGGTGGTGCGGGGTGGAATGCTAAACCACTTCTGCGGAATCGTTCCTATTTATAGAAGACAATGCCACAAAAGGTTGCTTTTTTGTTTGAAATACACTTTTTTTAAAAAATATTTTTCATCTCTTTTATTTGGAATTTTAATTTTAACTCCTGATTAAAAACATATTGAATCAATCGTCGGAACCATTTTGACCACAGTTTGACAGTGCATTATGATTACTTAATTATGAACCAATGTCCTGATTGATATATGATGTTTTATACAGTGTCCTAGCTTTTTTTTTTTTTTTTTTCCCGGATAAGATACGTTGTCCTCGTTAGATTCCACATTCTAATCCCTCTCTCTCTTTTTCATATTTATTTTTTCCAAACTAATTTATTTATTTTTTAACTGATACGTAATATAATGTTGTATAGGGATTTTTTGGCAAATTAATTATGTAACTTTTATTAAGAATTGAGAATTGGGAGCAATAAAGTTAACACGAGGCTATTTAAGTTTTAGGCCGTCGTGAATGGAAGCACATGTTCTTATTCCTATCTTGTCTGTATGCTAATCCATCAGTTCATGACCAATTTTTCTAGGTGAGAACCCCAAAATAATAATGCTTTTATCCCAAATCATGCCAAACATAATATATCAAAGGAGGTTTGGCTCCGTGTTTAATAAGCATATATATACTATCCCCTTTCCTAAATATAAGAGCTCATTAATTAACTAATTTAAATAGATTAAAAAAATAATTTAAATTAATTATTTGTAATAAATAGGTGTTGTTTTTTTTAATATATCCACACTAATCAAGTGTATTAACTATAACTACTATCATTAGAAGGATTACTTTAAGAAAAACATACATAAATATGATAAATAAAGTGGACTAAAATCTTATATTTATAATTAAAATAAAAATTAAATAAGGTCTTATATTAAAAAAACCGGAAATAATACTACATATTTACTTGGGCGATTGTATTGGGCACTTTAAGTTCCAAACTTCCAATTAAGGAGCGTATATGGTGCGTCTCCCCATATATGCGCGCACATTTTACACGCAAATGCATGCCAATTATTGATTGATTAATTTAAATTTGATGTAGCCCTTATACTCTATCCCATTCATAATATAAGATGTTGGTTTGGAAAAAAAAATTATGGTCCAGTTCATCCCTATTGAATGTAAAAGAGAGATGAGAATCATTTTTTAAGGGTAAAATAAAAAAAAAACTTATCATTTTAAAATACATTACTTTCAGTTCTAATTATGACTACAAATGAGATTTGATAATTAGAACTAGAGGTGATACTTAACGACTAAACTTTTATTTTTTGATTTATGAGAAAAGTTAAGTAACTTCTAAATAGAAGGTAGAATATATTAGGAATAGGAGAAATATTATTACAACGCGCGTGTGTGAAGGGAATGGCCAAAGTGTAATTTCCGCGGATAACCAAAGCATCCACAGCTGTGCGAGGAACCTGGCGATCCACGAGGAATTGAGAATGATATTGAGAAGGGAAATTAAAGATGTGTGTTAAAGAAAACAGAGTGATAATTATCCATAACTTCTACCTCCTGAAGTTTAATATGCAAATGAGACATAAAAAATATTTAAACTTTATTAGGACTTTTCTGCAATTATCTCTATTATTAATTTAATAATTTTTGTATTCGATTTCATTTAATATAAATAATTAAAATAGTAGTCACATTCGCGTCCGTGTCTAGTGGAAGAAAAAGAGATGCTTGTCTTTGTTATCGTGGCAATAAAATGAGGGACCAAAAGTACGGAGTTTTTCTTTATTCTTTTTTTTTTAAAATAATGAAGGAAAGTCTTATTAATTAATTAGGCGGCCACTTCAATTAATTAATTTAATGCATATAAAAAGATGGTTTATACATGTAATATCCAATCCTTAAACCATTTTGCAATGGCCGTGGTATCCTAAACTTACTTTTAGTGTATTCAACACTTTAGAGTGTTTTTTCTGCAGTAGTACTAAAGATCCTAAGTTTATAGTACTTATTGCTAATAAGAAAACTATTTTAAGGGTAAAATTTTACCAAAAAAATTACTTGAGAATATCGTATGCCACTGAAAAAATATTTTAAGTGTGCTAATTGCATCAAAAATTAGTTTAGCACATTATGTGTTACTATAAAATATTTTAGGGTATTGAATACGCTTTAATCCTATATATATACTGCATAAGGTTACTAATATAAGAGTTAGTTAGTTTTACATTTAATTTAGTTCTAAATATAATATTTAATATATGTTATTTCTAGCATTTATCTATTTTTTTAAAGTAATTATTGTAATAGTTGCATGTTAAATTTTCCATCAAATAGTAGTTATAACCAATACATGTGATTAATAAGGGTATTCTAAAAAAATAACACATATTTATTACAAATAACTAACTTAACAAATTTTTTAACATATTCAAATTAGTCAATTAGTTCTTACATTAATAAGAAAGAATAATATATATGAGTTCTTTGTGCCATGGAATTTGGAGGGCGAATTCATGTCCTCAAATATTTTTCCTTTAAAAAATAGTTAGCTTTTATACGAATAATTTTTTATCCTTTCCATGCAAGATAAATAATATATTAATAGATTTAGGTTGAAAATTAAACATTCAAACAGTAAAAGAATTAGAGAAAAGAGATAAAAAGTAGAAATGATATTAATTAAAAAAAAATGGCACACAGCCCAATCAATGCAAAACTGCATTATTCTTGTGGCTTATAAATAGTATATGGTAGATAAAAGTTGCATTGTTTATCAACAACAATGCCCCTGGTTAAAAAAAAAAAAAAATCAACAACAATGCTCTTCTAAGAAATAGATACACTATAGATAAACATATCTAATAATAATAACAACGACAATAACAATAACATAACATAATAATATGTGCTGGGCAACATTTACTAGCTTTAATTTCTTCAGTATGACAGAAATGAGATCATAAGCGGTAGATTAACCAAAAAAGTGGATTTCCTCAAAGACAGATTAACGTATGAGTTCGATTTCGTAGATTCTGATATTGTTCAAAGCCCCAAGAAAAGCAAATCAAGGGCACATTTTTTAATTTATGAGTATTAACTTGTCATATGTGGGCGTAGAACAACTATAATCTGTGAGTTTTACTCGTTCCTTGAGTTTGAATAATACTCCACTTCCTTCATGGATCTGCGTCCTATAGTAACGTAGTAACTCTTCTCCCTTCACTACTTCTCTGTTAATATTTTTATCTGATGCTGTAATAACATTATTTGACAATTATAAAAGCTACTTAAGACAATTAATTTACCTATTTGTAAGTGAACTCGATTTTCTCTAATAAACAGGGATTTAATTTGCAAATATTTCTTGAAAAGGAAAGTTGACAACAAATATAAAATCACGTGAAATGATCATCACAAATATAACTTTGTTTGAATTCTTGGATAATATTGGACCGTATGTGTTGCATGAAATGATTGGAATCATTAAACAAGACACACTCCTCACAGATGATAAACAGTAGTTTTGGTTCGGAGGAGAAACGTACGTGTCAAATTATAATGCTTTGATACTTAAATTGGAGCCCTTTATCCTTTGTTCTTCTGACCAGAGGGTCTCATCGCACGCATCAAATTAAAGTAAGGTTCCATGATAAAATTTCATAGGCAATAAATAATTATGAGATGGACTTATTGTACTACACCATCATTCAAGGATCCTCCTTTCTTCGGTTGATCAGCAATTCGAGTCTAAAAGGCTAGTATTAAAGCTCACATCTTTCTCCTTTTAAGATGGAAACTCCCATATATGATTGGTCTTGCTTTAACCCTGATTCCATAAGTCCATTGTACAGAAAATCACAAGCAGATGCTCTTAGTCTAATTTCTATGGTCCTCAAATCAAGAATCGATCACCATGCACGTCACAAAGATGCCAGCAAAAAGCGATCCCCTAAACAAGATTGATCTCTATTAATATTCCTCTCCCCTGAATTACCACAAGCTTTTAGCTCCAAATTCTCTCTCTTTTCGCCCCTTCATCTTCGACATCACTTTCGCCTCATCTCTATCAGAACTTGAAACCTTTCCTTTTTAATCCTATTAGAATAAGATTATATCCAATAATTTTTTCAACACATGCATACATGTGCATGTGCGCTTGCCTGCCCCCCAAATGAATGCTTAGTGATTATGGAATTAAGATTATAATTACATAACGTGAAAAGAAGGTCAAAGGGGAGGCCCATTGTGCGCGGTTGGTGTCTGTGAATGCCCTTTTCTCAAAGATAATAGTGGGAGCACTTGTGAATTGTTGGGATACACAGAGAGCAACTCGTTGGGTCTCGGAAGCATCATCTAGCCTCAACCAGGCATGGTGCTCTCATGAATTTTCATTTTCAAATTATGGACATTCATTCATCTTCAAAAGGTGCTCTCATGAAACAAGTTTTAATCCAAGTAGAAGGGACTTGGACATCTTAAATATCATGTTCTGGGTTCGATTCTTAGGACAGTATGTATGGCAAAAAAATCGTTGGGAGAGGTCCCCGCAACGGCATCTGACAATACTCCAAGAGATTAGTCTCTTACCATTCAGGTGAAAGGATACTCTGAACAACCAAACAAAAGAAGGGTTTGTTTCAGCCCAGAAAGTTAAGTTGAGATCATTCACACCAATCACTTGTTGCTTCTTGCTTCATCCACTGTTAATTTCTCTGACAGCACATATATAAGAATAATTATTAATAGCAACAAGAAAAGAGATTTTCATGACCACGAATTAGATAGTGCAAGATCAAACAGTAGGACTCACTTATGATGTCTGGGAATATCCATATGTAGTCTGATGAATTTGAAAGGGAAGGATTGAGGACGAGGGGGAGTGGTTGGCAAATCCCAAAATGGTATGGATGTAATATTTGTGGAAGTCAATTATTTCCGAAGTTCGCGCACAGTGGATATATATAAGCTATCAACTACTGATCCGCGTTATATGATTAATTCAGCAGATGCTCTGTTTGCTACTTTCACTATTTTTGTGCAAATCCTTGTGGCTGTAGCTTTCGTTGAAACTTGAACAGTTAACTTTTAAGCGCAAAGCAACAAAACAATCGTCTCTCTCTTGACGTTTCTTCCTCTTTCATTGGCGAAGAAGAGGCTGAAGTTAATTGCCAATGCTGATTATACTTAATAAGGTATAGATAGGCAAGCTTTGTGTGTTGTGTGCGTGTGGGATCGATTTAGCTTGCCCCACTTAGAAATGAGAGGTTTGAAGTGCATGAACCCAAAATGGGGCCGCAACTGGCACAAAATGAAGGAAGTTGACCATAAAATGTGATTTCATTTTCCAGCTGATGCATGAGAAGTGCATATGATTAAAATTAAACGAAAAAATAATAATTAAGGAACCAAAAGTGATATATATATATATATATATATATATTGAAAGGGGCCTTTGCTTTAAAAGGCATATTAGCTTTGACAACGAAAACTTGGAGCCTTGAGGGCTAGCTAGATAAACAAAAATCATCATCTGTGCAATTTCCAAACGATGAAACCAAGTAATTATACATCAACTGCAGAGTTACCCAACTTACCCTCAATCCAGCTATTCCTTGTTTTACTATATTTATGTGTACATATAGCAGCCCAAAAGACTCTAAACAAATGGAAACAAAATAAGAGGTAGGAAAAGAATAAATAAATAAAACAAAAGGTGGCGTCGCCCGGACTCGAACCGGAGACCTTCAGTGTGTTAGACTGACGTGATAACCAACTACACCACGACACCCTCGTGGTCTCGTTCATCTACACAGATATATCCAGAATCATCTGATATAAGATTCTTACCGCCCAACGAAGAGACACGAAAGAGAGTGCAAGAATTGTGAACATACCAATGAAATTAATGATAATTAAATTGGCCAAAGATAACGGAAAATTTGATGGTCAATTTTGCATTTTTTATTAAAATGTAGGAACAAATCATAATTCACAAGTTAATCATTGGTCAATAATCCTCCTATTTAAACTGATGAGGGGTATATTTAATGCAGCTACACCCTTAAAAAGTGATTTCGATCTTCGTTCTTGCTAATGTCGGCGCAAGTAAAACCGTCTTCCCTCACCGATCCGTATCCTTTCATTGCCGCAGGACTCGAGGCAAGAGAACAGGTTTTTCTCCTCCAATTTTCAATTGGATAGCTTTAGACATGCATCTGATTAGTAAATTAAACTCAACTCCCAAACTAAAAACCTCACCACATTTGAGTGGGCCAAACAGACATTATTGACCGATAATAAAAGGCTATTAATGTTACAGTAGTATTGGGTTGGACATTAAGTCCAACAAGATCAGCATCGGGCCGACCCAACCCACAACATTCGGACATCAGATGATTAACCGCCAGCAAAGGGCACAAGGGCTCAAGTTTAAGTTAAGTTTTAAAGTCTACTATCCCCAGATGAAATGCGTGTATAACAATCAATTCCGCGATACTTTGTTCATCGATCGCAACAAAGTTGAGGTGAATGACGGGTACCATTTACATGAAGTAAAGCAGCCGCATTTAAACGTATTTTATCTATGAATCCGATACAATTACCGGGATAACAGTAAAATCGCCTCCAACGCTATAATTTGGGTCCATAGATTTTATACCCGGTCAAAAATTGGTAACGGTGAAAGTTCCATCAGAGCTGAACAATAAAAGAAAAAGAATGGACAAGATTTGATTTGATATAGGAGAAACTACCAAACATCACATTAAAACCGGATCCAAGGATACATTTCAAGATGTTGCGAGAACTACAAGGCTGAAAATAACATCTAATTGAACTTAACATTTACAAACACAATCCCTAAACAAAAAACCCTAAGAAGAACCTTCGACTTCGATACTGAAATCAACCACCGAAACCGTACAATGTCCTACCCTGCCTCTTCAGCGCGTAAACAACATCCATGGCGGTCACCGTCTTCCTCCTAGCATGCTCGGTATAGGTCACCGCATCGCGAATAACGTTCTCAAGGAAAATCTTCAGTACACCGCGAGTCTCCTCATAGATGAGACCGCTAATACGCTTAACTCCACCTCTACGAGCCAATCGGCGAATTGCAGGCTTGGTAATACCCTGAATGTTATCGCGAAGCACCTTCCTGTGCCTCTTGGCTCCTCCCTTCCCCAAACCCTTGCCTTGCCTCCCTTTCCACGGCCCGACATTTTCAACGAGGAAGTGACAGAAATCCCGAGAGCGATGCACTGAGAGGACTCGGTCTTCGATATTCCGTGAACCGCCAGCGGAGCACCTAGGTTTATATAGAGAAGTTTTGTTCGGTAGGGTTTGTGCTTTTTGGTCCCCAAAACGGAAATGACTGTTTTCGACCGTTGGATTAGATATTCATCGATGGCTAAGAATAGGAATCCGCGTGATGTGTTGTGGACTCTAAGGGCCGTCGACTAAACTAACACTGTGCAAATCGTATGGTTGCACTTTACGGGTCACTACGGATCAGTGACGTGGCAATATTTGGAAATGCTTCTTATAAAATAAAAGCGACATCCTATACAATCGCCTCCTATCAAAATTTACTTCTAATTTTAATTCTAATTCTAATATATTTCATCATAATAAAAAAAAAGATAGCATGCCTTATAATTAAGTTAAAAAATTCTTTTTTATCTGTCTTATATAAATGAGGCAAAATTGATGATGTGCCACACATGTATAATTAGACTACGATAGTAAGAAGAAAAAATTAATATTGCATTACACTCAATTGCCAAATCCATTACACATGTAACCTAAGCTAATAGGAGTTTGTAAAAAAATTATAAACATTAAAAGACAAATGTAGATTAAAATTTTATATTTAAAATAAAATCAAATTCTTAATAGCTCTTATATCAAAAAACCAATGTTGTATTTTTCACTAAATTTGAAAAGGATTTTTAGCCCATGGAGCTTAGCGTGGGTATTAAATAATTATTAGATTATAATGATGAGTTTAATGCGCAGTCTTCATATCTAAAAGCAGAGTGAGCCAAATAAAAAAGGGGGAAAAAAAACGGATTCTAAAAGCAGAGTGGATAAATTGACACGACTATCAAACTTGGGGGCAACATTCGCCTATCGATAAGCTTCTCATTGTAAATATTCGAGAGTTATCAACGTAGTTGCAATTCAGAACTCACTTAGAGAGTTATATAAGAAAAAACTGCCTTGAAGAGCCCTCTTTAGTTGAGTAGCTTCGACAACTGCATGAACTAGTTGATCGCTAATAAATACAGGTCATATTCACAGAATTAGTGTCACATGAAAACAAAATATCGAAATACTAGATACATAACCTACACCACAGCCACAGGAACAATAATGAGTCGACTATTTTACATCTGATCCTGTTCAGCCACACCGACACTTGGACATTCTTCATAATGGAGGGGGCGAAAGCCATCCAATGCACGCTTCAATCGCCCTAAACACCATGAGGCGCTATACCTTTAGATGAGTACTCTTGTATCACTAAAGAATTTAAGACCAACATATATACCTCAAGAGTTTTGTTACAAGCAGATAAATATTTCATATTTCCAAAGTACGTATAATAGTTCGATTTTAGTCTTTTTCCCATTGAAATACCGTCTATTAGTTTAAATACATAATGAGTTTTCTTTTTTCCAAGAACCAGAAATCAAAATATTTGTTAACCTCGGGCAGATTTGCGCCGTTATGCATCATATGTTAAAGAATTACCTTCATAGTCTGCACCATTCAACACATTACTTCCTTTGCTTTTCTGGGATTGTGCTCCATCCAGGATTTCAGTTAGGCTGTGGTCCTGAAATACATAACAATAAAAAAATAACGTCAACCACACCCGACATAGGCATTTAAGTAAAATTTCGACAGTTGGAATGCAGTGGTGGAAACAATCAGACACAATTTAAAGGAATTAATAAGAATGATATTAAAAATGAACCATGATCAACTAAGAGATGATCAAATCATGGGATGAACAAAAATCAGACACATTCAACGTGCATGATATATGCAAGCCATGCAAGATGATCACGGACAAAAGCTGAGCAAAAGTTTGCATAATCACGTAAATAATCACATACCGCATCATAAACAGGCATTTGATTGCGCCAGAACTCCAGAGGAGGAAGCAGCCGCCTACCTGCAACACACAAAGCGATTGACATTAACAGAAAAATAATCTAAAACTGGTACTCGTTTATCCATCAATTTGGTATTTGAGAAATTCTTCATCTTCCATAAACGGGGCACCAGGCCAAGCCCAAGCACATAGACTAATAATACAGGCCAAAATTGACAGGAAAATTAAAATGCCGTCACCCATCCCCAGTGATGAGGTAATACAAAAAGAAAGAGTACAGGTAATACTCACCTGACCTGGATCTCCTAAAATTGGATAAATCTGGAGAAACTGCAGATGATTTCTCCTTCAAAAACCAAACACATGGAAGCACCCTTTAATCAATAGATGTATCACAAATAAAGCCATTCGAGCTGGATGATAGTCATAAGCCAATACAATTGACAAAAAATAGACATAGCAACACAAAAAATACACACTACAGTCACAAATAAACGTGTGTTTACATAAGACACTACTACTTACATGTGAATCAAAGTTAATTCTCTTTTTACTCCTCTTTACAGATAGGCTTCCCCTAGTGGTGTCAGCTGAAAGAGGCTTCATTTTTCTTTTAGGATCAGCTGATTTAGACCGATTCATTTTTCTGTTGGACATGGTCATCTTTGGCCTCGCGTGGCCCAGGCCAACTTTTCTTGCGCTACATTGATTTTCAGTATTTCTCAACCGAGTTCTAGATTTTCTAGATGCAGATCCTCCAACAGAATGTTCTGACAACTCATCTATTTCCCCCTGTGATTGAATGGGTGTAACTGGGCTTGTTGGTTCCTCTTCATTAGAAGTAATGATATTTCCTGAATCAATGCCAGTAGCAACTTCTTTGAAGAAGTTAACAACACAGCCCTCCCAGTCAGGAGGAAAGCCAAATATAAAATGATTGAAAACCTGGCCAGAGAGCATATGGTAACAACATAAATACATAGCCCTCATAGTATTAAATTTGCAAATAAGAAAATTTCAAGATATATAATCTTCGCTTGCCACAAGGAACGCCAAAATATGTTATAGATTGCCCTAGAAAAGGCTCTGTGGCCCTATCAGCTCACATTCTCAAGCTTATAATAAACAAACAAGGGTGTACCCACATCATTAACATTGGATAGAAACATATAAAAATTAAGGATTGAAGAAACACAGGATTCACTTTGTTAAATCAAGTAAAACGCTGGAGTACTCCAGACCAAGGCTTATTCACGCAGCTCTCTTTTTTTAACATATCCATATTGTCACTAATGTAATCATTTTTTATGGTTTATGAAAAATATGACTGTCGATTAAGATTAACACTCTGCAATGCACTGGCAACTATGCTATGAAGCAGTGGGATGTTGTAAAAAGTATTTATCAGGTAAGAGCAAATTTTGAATTTTACAAACCTCACATGGGAAGCCGTTCTCCTTAGTTTGCAGCTCATTAATGAAACCTATAATAATAAGATAAATTCCATCTGCTGTCTCTAAGGTAGATAAATCATGTCTTTTGATTATTGGAGCAGAAACAAACACCCGCTTTGCATCTTGCCTGCTAAAGTCAACCTATGTCAGAAACATTATTATTTTTATGTCAACTTAGCCTCACATAACTTTGATTTATGTTTCCATGACCACAATGCAAGTAAAAGGAAGTAATGACAAAGCCTAGTGCAAAAAAAGGCATCAAATGTAGGTGGACCTGAAATCCCCAAAAATGAAATGGGGTCTTACTTTCTGGAGGGGTAGCCTGCAACAGCTAATAGCCTCCCATGGTAGTCCGTTTCAGCTCTAACCAACCACCAATTGTGCAAGCAAACCTTCAAGAAAAATGGGGGGAAAAAAAGAATCAGAAACTGAAGATAGTGGAGAAGGAAGCATAATGCGATGGAAATGGCACGGTAAGACGGGAAATGAGTGGATAACCGTGGGCAGGAAAGCAGATGAGATGTTGGATGGAGTTGGAGTTGAATCAATTTCCGAAGCCATGAACGAGGCCACTGAGCTTCTTCTCAGGTTTTGAGTTTAGTACGGGAACAATAGCAACAATTTAAATTTTTTAATGAGGAAATAATCATAGATCTATAATGTTCCTCTTAAGATCCCACTACTTCTTCATCGCTCAGCGCCGACTAGCAGAAAATCTTAGTGCTGATCAAATAGTAGGAATCATCTATCTATCTCACTTTGCTTGAGAACTCGCCTACAACATGGACAAATCCATATTAACTCCACCATATATAGGAATATATTACATATGCTTATCAACTAAAAAGCTGCCAATCATAAAAATTATAATTAAATCAGCAAAGTTCCATTGCTAGGCCTTGTGGTTATTCAAGTAAACTGCTTAGCGTGAGAAAATAGGAAATAAACATCTTTTTTTTTTGGACCAAAAAATAAGCATCTTTCAGAACCAGATTGATCATGCCTGCTATCTGTACTTCTTCAACCCAAATCCCAATCCTGCAATTCAGCAATCAGGACATTCCGGACATTCCAAAAGATTGCAATTAAGTTGTGATGATAAAAAGCAGCTCTGTCCCAATATAAAATATGGACTCGTATCATCCAATAAGCCAAAAGGATGTGCCCTTGGCTGCGAACTACATCCATATCTGGTATTTTAATCATAGGTAGACTTTAGAACGGAACAATACCAGCATATTCTGAAACAACCCCAAAGAAATTCAACGTTTACATTACATAATTGTTTGGTTAATACAGAATAATAGAAAAGCAATGATCAAACAGACGGATTTAATTTCTCATGCAAACAACGTGATAGAGCATGCCATTGAAAATTAAAAAACTAATGCTATTACAAAATCACAGGCAGTGCAAGGAGCAAAGGTTAATGGTCAAAATGTGAAGCTAAAGAGTGGTCCCGCATAATGTCTTTCCTTTTCTTATTCCTTACAGCCTTGCTACTTGTACACACACACACACACACACACACACCCATGTCTTTCCTTTTCTTATCCCTTACAGCCTTGCTGCTTGTACACACACACACACACACACCCCTTCTTTATCAAATTCCAATTTCATGAATTAAGCTTTAAGATTGAATTCTTGTCATTGACTATCCACGCCAATAGCACTTTAAATATCATTCTATATTTAAAATAATTGTTGTTAGCCATTAATATCAAATCTGGAAATTATTTTCCAACTTTGAGAATCATTATCACAGCACTTTAATCCTAAATTTCTAACCATTAAAATTCTTTTAATTTGTGTGTATCTATAATTTATTAAATCCTAAACATCATTTAATATCACTTCCATTCCTAAGCATTAAAACAGTAAGTATTTCCCTCTTAATGATCACAAAACTTCAAATCCCATTTCTTAACTTTTTGTTTGACTCTTGATCCTTTTTTATATATTTCCAAGCACCTTTAATACGTTTAATCACTTTCATTCATTCTAACTTAACAACTCCTAAAAATTTAGACACCTACACATGGTAACCAATTAAAACTCTCCCTAAAATAACTTCACTGAGCTTCAAAACCCTATCCACATCTCAAATTCATGTATCATTACTCTCTTAAAATTTGGACAGCAACTTTCCAAGCACCTTAAACATTAAATCTTCAAACTCACCATGCACTTCTAACATTCACCTGAGTTATCATTATATTATATTTGACTTCATCTTGGGCAAAAAACATAATTTTTATTATCATATTTGAAGACATTTGGAAGAATGTCTTCCCTTTTCTAATCCTCACACTCTAACACACACATACACACACATCTATATTTACATATGCATAACCCATATCAAAAGCAACCTTCCATTAACTTGAGTCTTGGCTTTACCCCCTTTATCTTATCTCTTATTTTTAAATTCTTTTCTACTTTCTTGAATAGCTTAAACACTTAAAACCATTATCTAACTTCTCTTCCAAATCTGAAAATTTCCCAACCTCATAACCTTAACTTATTCCTCACTTGTGTCCCTAATCATAGGTTATATAGTTTACTAACTCATCAACTCTAAATGACATTAAACAACAACATACTTATTGCTTTAACCATTCAACCTTATGGTCTATCATCACCACACAGGCACACACACATAGCCATATTCCTATCTATATTTATTGGCACTTAAAACATACACTTAACATACATAAGCTTCACACGGCCCATGCTTTAAATCTGGAAATTCCAACTTTCTAAAATTATTCCATCTTGGATAGCATTGTTTCAGCATTTATTTTGGTGCTTTAA
The DNA here is from genome assembly GCF_004799145.2 of Neltuma alba. Lineage (NCBI taxonomy): Eukaryota > Viridiplantae > Streptophyta > Magnoliopsida > Fabales > Fabaceae > Neltuma > Neltuma alba. The sequence continues at coordinate 193,796 of NW_021636357.1, forward strand.
AACATATTCTAATAACTAGCAATGCCCAGTACATATCAGCACCAAATCACGCACAAACACCCTTCCATAATCTGGAAATTAATTTCAGATTTCAAAACCATTTTCCCTCAAACAAAATTGAACCTACAGTGACTCATAAACTCCTATAACTTTCAATAACTTTTCTATTACAGCATTTAAATAACTTGAAACACTGTTTCAGAACCAATAGCAGCCTCAATCAAAGTTCTAAAAATTTCAACTTCAAACATAATCTTCTAGTTATCACATTGGAGTGTTTGGACACACTTTAATAATCTCAAGTACCCAATATATTATTAAAACAGTGGAGAAAAGTATAATTAGTTACAACTTCCAGATTTAAGTTACAACTTTACACGGGCACGGGCTAGTCCATACCCGTAAATAACCAGTTTAAGCCCATACTAAACACGATGGGGTAAAGCCGGGCGGGTTTGAGCGGGTACCGGCAGCCCATTTACATTGATGAATAGATGAAGGCTTGAATTCATGAATATGAAAAACACACTGAGACATGGAAATTGGGAACATAGAACCATCAAGTCAAAAATACAGGTTAATCGATTACAAAAGCTTCATCTTCAACAGAATAATCATTTGCAATTTCAAGCACAGCTAAAACAAGAGAGCAAGAATAACATCGAACTGAACTTACATACATCCAAAACAAGAGGGTAGGATAACACAGCTCGTTGGTGAACCTGGAGAGATCAATCCGAGGACTAGAGCTCACGCAATGCACAGATGCTGACTGAGACGTGCTATGCAGTCGAGGTCGATTCGAGGGTGAGTGTGACTGAGACGGAGTGAGAGACTGAATGAGTGTGTGTGTAAGACGGCATTGAGCTCGATTCGAATGGAGAGATCTGGTCTCTAAGTGAGAGGTTGAGCGGCGGAGGTTTATGGCCAAGGGGGCTCGACGGCAGATGAGATAGCGACCACAGCTTTGTGAGAGGAGAGAAGAAGGAGGCGGCGACAGCGGAGGCAGTGGCAGCTGGTGAGATCGACGGAGGCTGGCTGCGTTGATGTGGGAAAGGAGGAGGAGCACTGGAATGGAAATGAGAGTAATCACGAGTGGGGGAGCAGAAGAAAAAATGAAATTGCTTGTATCAGAAGGTAAAATTTGACAAGAATTCACGCCCCCTGCTTCGTTGTTCGAGCCCTCCTTCCCCGCCACCCAGAATGTTAAAAATAAATAAATAAAATAAAACCGCTCAAAACTAGGCATGGGCACAGAAATTTTTTTTTTTCAAGTATAGAAGCAATTTTATTAAATACGCACTATATGACACTAAGTATCTCCCTCATCAAAAGATTTAAATCTTGATTGGTTACATTATAAAAATTAACCTCTTTGTTAGGCTCAAGACACTTACCGAAATTGTTAGCAAACAATAGGGCTTCCAACAAAGACTCGTTCCTTGTTTCTATTGGGCCACTTTTGAGTAAGTTAGTTTGTAATTGGACCAAACCGCTGGGTTTTAAGCATTGGGTTGCAATGGGGATTGTTGACTTCTTGTCCACTATTTATGAAGTTTGCACATTGGAAAAGCTACTGACGATCACGAGCCCGCGCAGGCGCAGGAGTGACCAAGGATTGCAGAACCTCGCTTCGACGAAGAGAAACCGAAACGGATTTACTACATCACAGGGTACGACCAGTCTCAAATTTTATTTTTCTTGAATACTTATAATTGGATTTGCCTTTTGTTGAAAACTCTAAATCCGATGCCTTCATTGATTTTTTTCGTTGATTTTTTTAGATGTGGCACTGTTCTTCACGTCTTATAATTAAATTTATGTAAGAGATTTTCGATGCTGAGACTTATTCTGCGTTTTGATTCTTCTTGCACTCGTCTCTTGCTATTAGACTATTTCAATCTTTAGATCGGAGTGGGTTTCAGGTTTTTCGTGGTTGCTATTGTTCCGTCTGACTTCTCTTTTCCTCTCCTTTCTCGATCTCTTCTTCTTGTTTTTTTAGCGGTTTTGTGACTGTGACTGCCTCTATTTTCTCTCACTCAGGTGCTCAAGTAATGATCAGTTGTTAGATGTTGTGCCAGGGAGTTAGGAATTTGGTTTTAGAATGGAAGAATTTTTCGCTCCCCTGTATTAATCAAATGCATGTTTTTATTTGGTTTTGCTTTATGCCATGCCTAGCTTGAAGAACGAGATTCATTTAGTGAAGTCTGATGGCACTGATTCTTGTACATATTTTTCTAGCTACTCATTTGCTTTTCTTCTATTCCACACAAGTCTTCCAAACAAGTCATAGGTAAAACTTTGTTGGTTGTTTTCTGAATGGCGGGATCCCTGTCCCGACCGGGACCGGGACTAACGCGTGAGCACTGAGTTCATGAATAATTTCTGCAACTTCGATTTTCAAGCATTCGAGTTATGTGGTGCCAAATTATGCTAAACAAATTACGTATTGGGTACTGACATATTATGCTTGTTGCGTGTGATGACAGATGATGGATGATCAAGATCTGGGATTCTTTGCCAATTTTCTTGGCATTTTTATTTTTGTTCTGGTAATAGCGTACCACTATGTCATGGCCGATCCCAAGTATGAAGGAAACTAGGACCCCTTTGAAGTGTAATACTCATAGATTCTGAGTGGTTTGGAAGGTAGACATTGAGTTGGTATTAGTTAAGAACTTAAGTTTGGGAATGTGAATGCTATCTTACTGCTATAACTTTTATAAACACTACAAGTTCGTTCACTAATTCTTGCGATATATCTGTGTGCTTCCAACACCAGGTCTTGCTGAGGGTTGAGGAAAATCTGATTCAATCAAAATAATTAATATGTTCGACTTGGTGTGTGGTCAGAGGATATTGTTAGCTTAGTTTTAGTTCTCGATGCAATCAATTAAGTGCAACATATGGTTCATAACTTTCTTTTTCTCTGGAATTCCACATTTTATCCATTCCACTCCGCATAACTGACTGCGATAATATGTTCCATTTCTGGGCCACAAATATTCAGCTATTGGAGTTGCACTTCAAATGATTTTGAACCGGATATGATCATGCATCTTACAGAAAGTTCAAAAAATGAATCATATACTGTCCGCTATAGATTTTATATTTTTTGTGATAATGTCTTGTACATCTAATTGGTTAGTTAGTATGGCAAATACACGTTATTGGGCTAAAATTTATGACGAACGTAGAGCATTGATCTTGCAATAAATTTCAGTGAGGCGTGAATCACTCGAGGGATTCTCCCACATCACTAACTCCTTTACTTCATTCTGAATCTGCATTGTTTCTCTGATCAAGCCGCTGATGCAGAATCCCAAGCAATAGTAATGAGCCATGATTTGGCCTCTAGTAGCCTCCTCATTGGATGAGTTGGAATGAACTGCATCAGCCATCTCCTCCAAATGTTGTAGGAAAGAGGAAGCAAAGCTTTCAGCCTCTTCATGACCCCGCAGGATCGTAATCGTATCTGCTTTGGGATATTCTCCTGATTCGATGTCTCTGCTGCGATTTCTTTTCTTCCACTTTTGTTCCAGTTTGCTGAGGGACTTAATGCGGGTTATCTCCCCAAGGCATTTCAGGGTGGGGCCAACCTTGGCCTTGGAAAGTTCTATGACCTCATTCACTCTATCTTGTAGCTGCACCGACGTTACTCCTTCTCTCAGTGACAATCTTGAGACATTTTCTGTCGAGTGTGCCACGAAAAGTAAGAGATCTGTCATGGTTGATAAGGAATCCAGAATCTTCCTATAGCAAGCCCCATGAAAGGCAAGAAACCAGAAATTTGGCTCCAACTCGGCCTCCTCTATGAACTCTTGTAATTGACACGTAATAGACTTGACGTTCTTTTGTCTCGTTCGCAGTTCTTGAGAGTTGTTCCATGCTGTCTTTTGCTTATCGCTAGAAGCAATAGCAATAGTTTCGATGCAATCTTGAAGTGTCCCGAGGGTGTGGGAAAGTTCAGATTTTGCGAGACTTGTCCCTCTCCGAGGGTTAAAAATAATCTCTACGACTATGAAACAGGTGAGTCCAATCGTAGCCTCGGCGATTCGAGCAATTGCAAACTCTGCAGGAGGGCCATAGTTCTTTCTTCCAAGAATTAGAAGGGCGCCTATAACTGCTGAAATTCCACCAGCTTGGCCGTACATTTTACTATGCATCAACAAGGAAGAGAAAACGACCCACGGCAGAAGAGGCAATAAGCTGAAGCCCCCAAATCTGTGGAACAGAAAGCTACAAATGACGCCGTAGATCGATCCCATTGCTGTTCCTTGTCCTCGAGCATTAGCAACTGAGAATGTTGGCTGTCTTGTAGTGACAAAACTTATGGCAATTGTAAGTCCTGACCAAAATGCATGCTCTTTGTCATATAACAAACCAAAGAACACAGCAAGTCCCAAAGAAACTGAGCACTTGACTGCAAAAGTCAGATTCTGTCGACTGGGTAGCATGTTAATAATAACTCTCCTCTCTGATCCTCTTGAGGATTCCATGCTGGTCGGCGTCGGTTTTCTGGGTTTTCTCTTCCATGAGGTTGGTGTTCGTCGCAATAGGGGTGTCCTCTATCAGGAGTTGAACACAGTACAGGAAGAATGAAGTTGGGAGGTGTTCGTATACTACGGATAAATTCTTCAGAGGCCATGGGAAACTGTTGAAGTTTTCTTTGTTCTTCTTGCTTTCTGGGGCTGTGGTTGCATCAAAAGAAGCAAAACACGAAGCTTGTTTATTTAATTTGAGGCTGAATCGTCCTCTGTAGTCGAGCAAAACACCCCTGAGCTCCTCATCAATGAGCTAACGGGAAATGAAGTGCAACTTGAGAGAGCAATTTCCATTCCTCGTAATGGTATCTCCTTGTCTTGTAGTTTGTCATAGAAGTTTCTCATTCGAGGCCTTTCCCAAGGCATACCATCCTGTAATGAACATAAGAAGCATTTACCTCAAATTGAATTGCCTAAGGGAAAAGTATGTGTCTTTTGTTTTTACGACAATGTTAGCTTACCATGTTACTCTTGATCCACTGGAGAAGCTTGGCTCCTACTTTAGACAGGGACTTAGATTGAGTGCACAAGTCATGACCAGTTGAGTTGTCTGATGCAGAGATAGCCTCTAAATTGTGATTAAACCTCTCAGAAGCATTCTCAGCGTATAATCGGAATGCCCTTTTTACCTGAAAGCCAGAAAATTGATATGTGAATGGAACCAAGGATTATTGTTAGTGCAGTAGATTCTTCGAAGTGCAAGCATATAACGGAGGTCCTGACTTCAGAGGATAGAGGACCCTACTCTTTAAATGTAAAGGACATGTGTTAGATGTGGGAAGAATTGGAGGTGATTGGGCAGCTGTGGAAGGCAATAACGCATGGAGAGGTCAGATTATGGTGGGTCCCCATTTTTGCCATTTTGCGAATAGAAATCATTATCATTTGCATCAGTCCTTTTTTGGTTCCCATCATCTCCCAACAGACTGTACAGTGTTCATTCTTTCATTTTGTTCATCAAAATGCAGTACTAATGCAGGCCACTCAGGCAGGCTCAAACCTAAACTTATATTATCGGCTCACTTCATATAGCATAGGTTGTTGTATTAAAATAATGTTACATATTTGTGCGGCATTAGAATCAATATCAGGTAAACTTGTGTAAAAGCTGCTAAAGATGTCTCCACAGATTATTCAATTTTCTTTCAAAACAAGAAACTGAAGTTATCAGCTTGCGGAATATAACTCTGTGGATTGTGATTGGTGGTTTTTAGGTTGTAAATTTGCTTTATGTTTACCTCCTCTCCTCACTCTCTCGCACACAGACACACGCAATCACAAGATAATATTGAACATCAAATCGTCGGAAGTTGCTTTCTGGATCAGTTAAAGGGTTTTCTTGGGACAAATTAAAAGTTACACTTGGAAATGGATCGGGGTTAGATCGATTAAAAATTATTAAAACTGATGACGTTGATAACGATTTCTGTCATTTTTCGAAAGCATATATAGCAGGCTAATGACCAAAAGATTATTTGAATATTTGTTAGCCAAAAAGATTATTTTAATGTTAAGAACGAGTCAAAGTTGCTTTCGTTTCATCATTGGACTAGTTTCCTGTCCGTTTAATTGGTGCCTCTTGACGCTAAATGATGGCCAAGTCCATCATTTCCCAAACTCCCCACCGAAACATCTCTCTTCTCACGTGGACACATGTCTAAGACTTTAGAAACCAACAGGGTGCTGGTTCTCCCATTACCATTATAGGCTAAATGGGTGTTTGGGTAATCTTAAAATCATTTTTTTAAAATATTTTTTTATAAATTGAGATGAATTCCTCTACATGTTTATTTTGTTATACCATGAAAACACTTTTAAAACTAAAAATTCTAGATATTTGATCGTTAACCCAAAAAATGGTTAGATCTCTCGATAATATCACTCCCAAAACAAAAAAGAAATTGCAATTTTCGCCTCTAGTATTAAGATTTTTTCTGAGGGCCTACGAAACATTACCGAATAATTATTGAGTCTCAAAAGTTGGATTGACGAGAATTTAAGCGTAAATGAAATAATCAAGTCCCTCTAAAATAAAAAGGCACGGACACTTCGACTCATAATGACAGCATGAATACTGTTGTAACTACGCGAACACATTCCATTATAGGGAGGTTATCATAAGTTGCAGAATTAGAAGCATAAAAGAGAGTGACGTGATACCTGAAAATGAGCTAGTCGAGGAAATGGAAGTAACAGGGCTAAGACAGAAGCCAAAGCTCCAAGGGCGGTACTTGCAGCGACATGAATTGGATGCGTTAAAACTCCACCTTCTGCGCCATGTATCACCGTGCTCACGTACACAATCACTAGCTGCCCAAATGCGATTCTCTTAGTCAGCAAGGGTGTCGCCTCCGGCACAGCCACCATGAATGAGCTCGCCGCCACCGCGGCTGCCGCCACTCGGCTTGTAAAGTGGGCAGGTCCCACCACCTGCAGCCCAACGATGGACAGGATCATGACCTGAAGGGTAGCACAAAACACATGCCAGCAACCTCTGATGGTGTCACCCAGGTTTGCATCCGACACTACGAGGATTGTCGTCACATAAGAGAAAGCCGGGAACTGGATATATTGCTGGAGCTTTGCCGGGCCGTACAGGGCGGTGCAACCCACTATGGTGCATGCCAAGGTGGTCCGTAGAGCCGAGCCAACCCGAGTTATCCACAACTCAGTTCTTGTGTCACCTATGGATGTTGTTTTTGACATGTTAGTGTGAGAACAAAGATCAGACTTAGAGAGAGAGAGATCTTGAAAGCTGAAGAGAACCGGAAGAGACAAATGAATTTGGGTGTTCTGATAAAGGGCAGAAGGGATGAGAAATAGAATTCAAAAGCCTCTATTTAAACTGGAACAAATAGAAGTCCACGAAGACACATTGTGTTGGGGGGCGGAAAAAATAACGTACGTTAATTACCAGCAGTCCGCGAAGCCACATGGCGTGAGTGCGACATATTAATTATCTCTTTTTTGTATGGCGCGGCATAGATTGGTCAATTACTAGTTAAATACCAACCAGTAACCAGCTGAAAACAACAAATAATATTGCTGGTAAAAAAAAACAACAAATAATAAACAAATACGATTGGAGAAAGTAGTTCCAATTATTTAGCATGTACTTTTGCGACCGGTCGAGGAATGTTCCGTACGTTATGTTTTATGCATCGATCAGCAGCACAACTCCAAAATACAAGTATACCTTTTACAACTTCAGATCATATTTTATGAGCAGACCAGCAGCGTACGGTCGTTTGTTGTGTATGTATTTTTCCCCCATAATCAAACTATAGTGCTATATTGTAATAAACTTATTTCAAAAGCCTCTATTTAAACTGGAACAATAGAAGTCCACGAAGACACATTGTGTTGGGGGGCGGAAAAAATAACGTACGTTAATTACCAGCAGTCCGCGAAGCCACATGGCGTGAGTGCGACATATTAATTATCTCTTTTTTGTATGGCGCGGCATAGATTGGTCAATTACTAGTTAAATACCAACCAGTAACCAGCTGAAACAACAAATAATATTGCTGGTAAAAAAAAAACAACAAATAATAAACAAATACGATTGGAGGAAAGTAGTTCCAATTATTTAGCATGATACTTTTGCGACCGGTCGAGGAATGTTCCGTACGTTATGTTTTATGCATCGATCAGCAGCACAACTCCAAAATACAAGTATACCTTTTTACAACTTCAGATCAATATTTTATGAGCAGACCAGCAGCGTACGGTCGTTTGTTGTGTATGTATTTTTCCCCATAATCAAACTATAGTGCTATATTGTAATAAACTTATTTCAAATCGTACCCATATATATACATATATATATTTTGTTTTAGATAAATGAGTACGCCGTTAAAATAGGCCAAACACAAACCCAATAAACCGGAGAGGATATATAGGTACAAGGGTCTGTGGAGTAGGGCCTAGCTATGAGACACACTCATCAGCAACTTGGTTGACTAGTGGCAAAAACACATCACGCATGCTCATTAGAGCTCAGGTGTTAGTCATATTACTGTGATGTGTATTTATGTCCAATTTGCAGGAGGATGATTAATTGGAAACTAAGTTTCACCATGTGGGAGAGAAAGGAGGGTGAGGGAAGGAAATAGAAGGAGTTACAAGACGGAAACTGAAATTGAACAGAGCTGGACTGATGAATACGCTTTAGCGAAAGCGACAGGGTCCCTTAATGAGAGAGGAAGACAACCAGAAATCGGAGACCCGTATGATGTTTTCATGCCTTCCTACCCCGAAATCGAAACTCCGTGGGAATCTAAACCAAAACTCTTACATATCTCAAACGACAAATTCATGTGGTTCAAACCAACAGGCTGGTGTCCCTTCGAATCTTTAAATGTGCTGTGCGTGAAGGATTCAGCCAGTTAAGTCCCCAGCACATTTAATTTCCCCATCTCGCTAACCCATGGTGCACGAAGCTCCCTCTAACCCTGGCAACTGGGTTCCATGGGCCATAAATACAACTGAAGCAAGCTATAGTATATCTACACGCACACACTCTCTCTGTATGTGTCTTGACTTCGAAAATCCACCAGAAGCCATGTATTTATTATGTGAAAGGTGTTGTTCAATCCAGATATGTCCGTGTATGCGAGAGAAGGGGGGGAGAGAGAGAGGAGAGAGAGTCAATAAAGCATGTATTTAATTATGTGTTACTACCTCCAGTCCTATTTATAAAAACTCGTTTGTAATCTACAAATAAATTCTTATAAATAGGATTACAAATGAGTTCTTATAAATAAGACCGGAGGTAATACATGTTAATAACTTGTTTTTAAGTATGTAATATACTACTTTCGGTTCTATTTATAAGATTTCGTTTGTAGATTAGAGATGAAGCTTTATAATCAGAACGGAGATAGTATATAACAGCGTCTAGCATGATGAGGTAGAGATAATCAGAGCCATATAGTTACAAGTCCTTGTCCGGGTAGAAGGCAAATGCATACCATGAGAGTCCCATCCTACTACAGAGTGGCTGATTGGTACATGTTTGGATTCTACTTTTCAATCCAAAAGGGACTTTTTATTAGAAAACGGACTTTTGCCTTAGCTAATGTTTGGCTGTTTTCTTGGCATTAATACTCTGTTTGAAATGACTTATAAGTAGCTTTTCAATCTTAATTTATAAAATACAAGATAAGTATGTAAGAAAAATTTTATCTCAACTCACGTGAAACATGCTCATCAGAGTTTTTAATGGTGAATCCAACAAATTGTAAGTATAGAAAACACAAATAAAACACACATGAAAAAAGTTAGTTTTGTAAACCCCCGTTTAGAATAGCTTTTGATAAAAGTAAGTTCGAGCGTGTTTGGGATCACGTTTGGAAGCCCGAACGTGCATTCCAACCGGAGAAGTAACAGGTGGGTTGAAAAATGATATTTAGATCCATGTTTTGTGCATCTGACTTCCGTCACTGAAACAAACTTATGTAATAAGCTCAAAAAAACTGTTTTTACTCAATCTGACCGGGAAAAAGTTACTTCTGTTACTGCTATCCCAAATACACCCCTTATCAGTTTAGCAAAAGTCCATCTTGCAAACTATAAGCCAAAAATAAGAGCCACTTCTCTACGTGGATTTCACTTAACTCATAGCCATATACATATAACAAAACTTGTTATTAGAGAAAATATATGAATTCTGCTTAATTTATTTACAGTTTCTTTTTAAAATGTGGAGACTACTGATCATCATCATCACGCTTGTCTCGTTTCCGGAATTCTTTGCTGGGAATTAATCTTGTACTCTTCTAGTTACTTCTCTCCTGGCCGGTAATGGTCTTGGATCAATATTCATATGGCTAATGAAGTTTTGGTTTGACTTTTGAGCAGCATAATGCCGCCATCTGCACAGCTCATTTGCGATAAAAACTTCTTCCATGTACGGAAAAACTTATGACCAGCTGAGCTAATTAAACAAGACAAGACTGTTCTTGTATTCCCTGTTCTTCATCATCTTATTATAGAATAATACACAAACTCAACAACTTTTAGTCAAATAACCAATAATTCTTAAACCCGTTCTATTGAAAAAGTAAATACATAAAGTGATTAATATGTATCATGTATGTGTGATGAGCTTAACAAACAATAATGGAAATGATGAAGAGTGCTCTATGTGTGTGTGCATATATTCATCTGATTCTATTTATAAGTCACTTCCAACATATTTCACACAAATCAAAGAAAACATTAAATTTCATTAACTCTCATTTAAAATTCAACAACTTTTTAACTTTATCCCTCTTTAATATATATTATACCTCATGTAAATAAAATCCACATAATAATAAATGAAGAATAAAATTACATGTCTATACAAAAAATTTCTCACGATACTTTATAAATATGATCAAAAAATATTTTCTCTCTCTGCCCTATAAATAGGACCAGAGGAGTATACATCAAGCTTTCTGGTGGAGAAGGATCACATCAGAAGAAAAGAAATGGACTTTTGAGAAGAGCAAATAAGAATGGGAGTGGATTTGCAGGTGATAATGTTAGTGGAAGTGCAGGCAAATTTCCGTTAAGCTTGCCATGACCGGGTTCCTTAATTGGCTAAGGATGATAAAGTGTCAAATTACAATAAATCAAATCCCAACACTCTCCAATCAATTGGATTATGAGTCAGATATCCATCTACATATACATATATGCACCGCATTATATGTGTGTGTGTGTCCATTTCCGCTTTCACTACTAATTATGTGGCCATATCTACAAAGGGGTTTTTCTTTTTGTCAAAATTTCACCGTACATCACATTATATGTACTTGTGACCCCTCATATTGTACGGAAATTGCATTCTTTTCCAAGTTGCGATGTATAATTTCTTAAAAGTTATTTTCAAAGTAAAACATATGGACAAATTAATGATCATCATCAACATAATTATTGGCTCCTTTTGTGTTTAAGGCGGGACTCATGGCCACGTGTCCTTGTGTAAACATGATTACAGTATGAGAAGCACATTCACAGCGACGGAATCACGTAAATTAATGAAATTTGCATTGCGATGAAAAGCTGATCTTATTTTGACCTAAGAGTACTTAACAAATACAAATTTGTAGTCAGTTTGTTGAAGTCTCGCCTGTGTTACGTCTTTTTTTTTTTGGGCCAACGTATGCTCCGTCTTTATAATCATACTTAAATAATTTTTTTCACTTTTTAAAGCGTACAAGAAATAGAACATTTGAAACGTCAGCAAAGAAAATGCGCTGTGATAAATTAATGTGAATTTTGTTGTTTATTTAATTAACAATTAACAAGTACATATGAAAACTTGTCTAAGAAGTTGAAAAGGCGTGATATCAAATTTGCTTAATTGCCGTGATAAAATTACCAGTACAGCCTTAATTAGCATACAAGATGGAACCAGCAGAGCCATTCATAATTTGGGCAGTGCAGAGTTTTATACATACATCCACATAAACATATGCACACACATATATCTGTGTGTGTGATATATATATATATATATGTATATATATAAAAGAGCGGGGGGGGGGACAGGGAGAGAGAGCCCTGAACAAAGAAATAGAGATAATATGGGATTGACGTAGTGTTCAATAGACAAAACCCACTTACTCGTGAATGGATCATGAAGCTGTAAACAATATACGAACATATAAAAGGAATAGTTAGAATTTACTACCTCTGTTGCTTAACATTAGAGCTATATAACTAATTTGTAGATGTCAAAAAAATTAGTTAAGTTGGTTATTTATAATAAATAAATATTATTCTCTCTAAAATATTCTTATTAATTGCATGCATTTAAATTATATTTTAACATTAACATGCAATCACATAGGAATTACTTAAGAAAAAAATAGATAAATATCAGAGACAATGTAGATTAAAATCTTATATTTATTACTGAATTAAATATTTAAGCCAGTTCTTATATTAAGAAGGGAACTGATAGTGATTTTGAGAACTTTGTATTTGATTCTATGAACCCAGAGGTAATATTATGGATGAGCTAGCTAGTGGCGACCAGCTCATGAGCAAAGACATCATACCCGAAGATAATTAATTGATGAATTTTGGCATAATCATATATATTCATTTAGGTATGTTATGTGGAAAAAGCTAGAATAATCTCTCCCTGTCCCTTTTTTTCTTAATTTTTTGATTATCTGTTTGGTATAAGAATGAGAAGAGTGGGAAAAAAAAAAAAAGAAGTAAGGAGAGGATATGAATGGGTCTTCACATTCTACCCAAGCATGAGATATTTTACGGTTTTCAATGTAAAATCAAACATGCTCAAAATATAATAAAGCACATATCGGTTTCCTAGAGCATGAATATATATGCAGGTGATAACGACATAATCATTTAGCTTCAATATAAGCTCGCATACACAACGTCTTCTTTCTTTACATTATTATTATTCTATAAAGATAAAACCAACTAATAAGAGGATGCACTTGGATGGATAATACTAGTAATAGTTTAGGAAGCCAGTTAGATATTTATTAGATATTTTGATTACTGGTTACTCCTTCGTCCTTAATATAGGACTCAATTTTGAGTTGATTTTGGTCCTAAATATAAGACTCATTCCTCATATTTATCAATTTTCTCTAAATTACCCCTATGAATACTCCCTCAACTATAATCAAGTAGAAGAGGAAGAGGAGGTATTAAGAAAGATGATTATGGTGTTTTAGGAAAAATGTGTCACTTTTCTTATAATTAACTAACTTACCTAACTTTCTTAATCTAATCAAATTAGTTAAATGAGTCTTATATTAAGGACCGGAGGAGTATTTAAGATGGTAAGTTCACTTGATCATCGTCTGTGAGCCAATCTATTCGGTCTCTATTTTAAGGTTTTTTGTTTAGCATTCAGAGATCTTCGCTTGAAATTTAATAATGGGAGACGTCCTGTCTACTGCTGTGCCAGGTATAATATTGCTCCAATTAAGTCTGAAATTAGATTCAAACGAAGTAATTATTATGCTCAAAGTGATAGGAAACTTCTTCTAAGCAAAGCAAAAATTAGTGTAATGATGCTAATAGAAAGGCAATGATTATTATTAGTTCGATGCAGGATCGTGGTTAGGCCACCAAATGATTTCAGTCTTAGGCGGTGAAAGTGCAGATTTTTAAGACTAGACTCGTATTAGACCAGATAAAATTTAAATATTAACCAATGGAGATTGGAGATTGGATCTAACCAAAGGAGCTAGTCCCTCACAACGTGGCGAACCAATATTTGAATTTTTATTAAGAAATGTGTTTACATTTAATGCCTGACAGTGTGTCAAATAGAATTCCCTGCAATAAAAAGATACCTATATTTAAAAAAAAATTAAATATTTATTACATTGCTCACAAATAACTTATAAATAATATTATATATATTAGAAGTATTGAATAAATAACTTGTCGAGGTTTAGAAAAGCAGTCATTCTTTATGAAACGTGTCGCGAATTATTTTTTCCCACTGAATGCGCCCCCAGTATTTAAATATAATATATATATTTTTAATAATTTAGACCAAAATAAATATCACAAAAACTCCCTATATTTAGGAGAAGAAATAAAGGGAATGTGGAAGGTGGAATTAGAAAGTGGGCAGACAAATGGAGTCACAGGAGGCACCCTCTCGCCCTTATCACGGGCGTCGAAGTCAATGTGGATCCTCCACTTCTCCCATCCCATTTCCTCGTTTTTCACCTCTTTATTTTGTCCTCTTGTTCTGCTTATAGCTCATAAGGGTGAGTATTCGGTTTTTCGGTTCAGTTATCGGTGATAATTGAATTAACCAAATAACCGAATAGAGCAAATTTTAAACACCGAATCGAAACCAATAACCTAACTAATCATAACCGAATTAATCGAAATATTTATATTCGGTCAACCGATTAACCGAAATATATAAATATGAAAGTGATTTTAAATTAATAATGATAATAAAACACAATTACAACCATTAATTAATAAATATTTCATCATTTAATGTGATTTATTACAATAATATTTATTATAACCATATTTATTGAATATAAATATATTTAAAGAGTTTACATAAATCCACATATATATTTATTATAATAATATTTATTAAAAATAAATATATAATATATTTATTTTGGTTTTTCGGTTATAACCGAATTCTTTTTCTACTAACCGAACTGAACACCAAAACTGAATTATTACAAAAATAAAAACCGAATATATAACCAAAAACCGAAATAACCGAATTGAAAAACCGAAATTAAATTCGGTTTGGTTTAGTTTTCGGTTACGGTTCAATTTTGCTCACCCCTAATAGCTCAGTTGCACGTGTCACTGTCATAAAAAGTACTACTCTATCGTTGGATCCTTTTAACTAAATTTTACAGTTTACAAAAAAAATTAAAATTAGTTAAAAGCAATTAATATGTAGCAAATACATTTTTTTTTCAAATATACCCCTATATAAATGGATAAATATAAGAGAGTAACAGTGAGATAAGTAAAGAAAGAGAATGTATTAAATACATTAAATTAGAAGTAAAATGAGCAATATCATATTAAATGCTCAGACAAACTCAAAGAGGATTTTATAAAAAGGGACAAACCCATTCAAAAAATTGGATCTTATAATAAGGGACAGAGGGAGTAACTCCACATATCAAAACCCATGTTTTCCCAGAAATATTGCAATTTTTTTCTAATAAAATATCCTCTTATTAGAAGTAATACTACCTCCAGTTCTAATTATAAGAGCCAGTTGACTAATTTAAGGAGATTAAAAAAGTAAGTTGAGTTAGTTATTTGTCCTAAATAGGTGTTGTCTTTCCTAAAATATCTTTACTAATCAAGTGTATTGACTAGAACTATCATTGTTAGAAGGGTTACTTTGGAAAAAAAAAAGTATAAATATGAGAGACAAAGTGGATTGGAGTCTTATATTTAGGATCAAAATAAAAATCAAACAGAGTCTTATATTAAAGACCGGAGGTAGTAATATTTAAAGCATACCAGGTACAAAATGTGAACATTTTTTCTAGTAGAATTTGAATTTTTATTTATCACGTTCATGAGTGATTAATTCACTTCACTAGACTCAACAACCATGTTTCCCCCCCCCCCCAAAAAAAAAAAGAGCATGTCATTGCTTTTCGGCATTAATGGATATTGACTAAAAATGGCCTGAACAAATAATATTGGGTTGGATCCTATTGATGGTCCATGAATATTCTGCTCTTTGAAAGTGGATCATGTTTCAAGTCCCCACCATCAAATGGCTTACAATAAAAGCCCAGTTACCTAACTAATCTGTTTAAATTCCCGCAGAAAACCATGAAGTTGTGTTGTTTGTAACACACCAGTACTGTAAAAACTACATGTACTCATGTCGAATACATAAGATGATACTAGTTTCAGTAATAAATATAAGAACCAGACAAAAAATTATTTTTATCTTAGATATAATATTTTAGTCTATTTTGTTTTTAAAAATTTATGTTTTTCTAAAAGTATCTTTATTAATTTCACAATGTACATAATTAAAAAGAATATTGTAAAAAAAAACGTGTTTGTTACATAAGTTTGAAAGTGAAATACTGCTCTTTTTGCCTGGGGCATGACATCTGATTTAATCAGCCCTCAAAAATTTTTACTGAAATGAAGTAGTAAATACAAATTCAAACAACTGTTGTAAGTATAAGAATATCAATTGTAATTCATTGAAAACAAGTTATAAAACTTAAATGTCTTACTTATATTAAAATAATGCGTATCTGTTGTGTTTTATAATTCTGGGAACGTAAGGTTTGCATTGATATCATTTTTCAAAGGAATTTATTAGAGGCTCCAATATGTATTTTTTCTTAGATTAATCTAATTATATAATTATTTAATATTAAATAAAATATAAACATATAAGTACAAAAATAAAACGAGCTTCGCTAACCACCCTGGGTTAAGTCCGGCCCGGCCCGCTTCGATGCTGAAAAATTGAAATGGGAAATATCTGTAACCTGATCCAACGGCTCTTAACAATTCGAACATTCTGGAAGAAACCGAAACCCTATAACCATACAATGTTTAGCCCGCTGACTCTTCAACTTGCCTTTGAAGCTGCAAGGTTTGCCTGGAGGCTGTGGTTTTGATCCTCTCTGGTACTCTTTGCTTCTCGCCAACACAACCAACGTAGAGCAATGGCCGGCAAAGGAGAGGGTCCTGCTATTGGCATCGATCTAGGAACCACGTACTCATGCGTCGGAGTCTGGCAACATGACCGTGTCGAGATTATTGCCAACGACCAGGGTAACCGGACTACGCCGTCTTACGTGGCATTCACCGACTCAGAGCGTTTGATCGGTGATGCCGCCAAGAACCAAGTTGCCATGAACCCTACGAACACCGTCTTTGGTAAGATCTGCTACCCAACCTTCCTTGCGTTGAACTTTCTATTACTGCCCCTGTTTGCTCATTGGGATCCGAGTTCCCTTCTTAGATTCAATGTGATTGCAGACTTGCTCTTACGTCCGTTGGTCGTGACTTTAGTGATAGTTATATTAGATAAATGATTTTGAAACTACCAGTTTCAATTTCACCTGATCCAGTGGTTGTAGCTATTCGCTGTATTTGTTGCTTCATTATTTTAGTTACTTGCCTTTGTTGTCAACTGTCTGATAGAATAGATCTAGGTTTCTTGCAGTTTTCCTCTTATGATCTGTTTTTGTCTTTAAGTCTAAGACATCCCGACTATGTTGATCATACTAAAATGAAGCGGTTAGTGATGAATCTAATGCTGGAATCTGCCGTACTTGTTAGTGGATTTGAATTTTTTTTTTTTACCCACACTGAAATTTGTGTAATGCTTTGTACTTCCCGATTTCTCTTGTACTGAATTCATGATTTCATAGTTTATCATAACTTTCGTGATGGACAATGTATTGATGATTTCATTTCATCAGATGCGAAGAGGTTGATTGGTCGTAGATTCTCCGACGCATCTGTTCAAAGTGACATCAAGTTATGGCCTTTTAAGATCATTTCTGGCGCTGCTGAAAAGCCAATGATCTCAGTCAACTACAAGGGTGAAGAGAAGCAATTTGCTGCGGAAGAAATATCTTCAATGGTTCTGATGAAGATGCGTGAGATTGCTGAGGCCTACCTTGGCTCCGCAATCAAGAACGCTGTGGTTACTGTCCCTGCTTACTTCAATGACTCCCAGCGCCAAGCTACCAAGGATGCTGGTGTCATTGCCGGCCTTAATGTCATGAGAATTATCAATGAGCCTACGGCTGCTGCCATTGCTTATGGGCTTGACAAGAAGGCAACAAGTGTTGGCGAGAAGAATGTCTTGATTTTTGATCTGGGTGGTGGTACTTTTGATGTTTCTTTACTCACTATCGAAGAGGGTATCTTTGAGGTGAAAGCCACAGCCGGGGACACTCATCTCGGAGGTGAGGATTTTGATAACAGGATGGTTAACCACTTTGTGCAGGAATTCAAGAGAAAGAACAAGAAGGACATCAGTGGCAACCCCAGAGCACTTAGGAGGCTGAGAACTGCATGTGAGAGGGCTAAAAGAACACTATCTTCCACTGCGCAGACCACCATTGAAATTGATTCGCTGTATGAGGGAATTGATTTCTATGCCCCCATCACTCGTGCCAGATTCGAGGAGCTTAACATGGATCTCTTCAGAAAGTGCATGGAACCAGTTGAGAAATGTTTAAGGGACGCTAAGATGGACAAGAGGAGTATTCATGATGTGGTTCTTGTCGGTGGATCCACAAGAATTCCCAAAGTTCAGCAACTTCTCCAAGATTTCTTTAATGGGAAGGAGCTCTGCAAGAGCATCAATCCTGACGAGGCGGTTGCATATGGTGCTGCTGTCCAGGCTGCTATCTTAAGTGGTGAAGGCAATGAGAAGGTCCAGGATCTTCTGCTCTTGGATGTGACCCCTCTCTCACTTGGCTTGGAGACTGCCGGTGGGGTGATGACTGTGTTGATCCCCAGGAACACTACTATCCCAACAAAGAAGGAGCAGGTTTTCTCAACCTATTCTGACAACCAACCTGGTGTGTTGATCCAAGTCTATGAAGGTGAGAGGACTCGAACTCGGGATAACAATTTGTTGGGTAAGTTTGAACTGTCTGGCATTCCTCCTGCTCCTAGAGGAGTCCCACAAATTACAGTGTGCTTTGACATTGATGCCAATGGTATCCTAAATGTTTCCGCTGAGGATAAAACTACTGGCCAAAAGAACAAGATCACCATCACAAATGATAAGGGCAGATTGTCAAAGGAAGAGATTGAGAAGATGGTTCAAGAAGCTGAGAAGTACAAATCTGAGGATGAGGAGCACAAGAAAAAGGTAGAAGCAAAGAATGCGTTGGAAAACTATGCATACAACATGAGGAACACCGTGAGGGATGAGAAAATTGCTGGAAAACTTGATCCAGCTGACAAGAAAAAGATCGAGGATGCCATTGAGCAAGCTATCAATTGGCTGGACAGCAACCAGCTTGCAGAGGCAGATGAGTTTGAAGATAAGATGAAAGAGTTGGAAAGCATATGCAATCCTATCATCGCCAAGATGTACCAGGGTGGTGCTGCGCCTGACATGGGTGCTGCTATGGATGACGATGCGCCTCCTTCTGGCGCAGGTGGTGCTGGCCCCAAGATTGAGGAAGTCGACTAAATGTTGTTGCTCAAATTTCCATGTTTTGCATCTGATTTATTTTATTTTAGGTCTTGTATTTGTTTTTTGCTCTTTTCAGATACAAGCATTTAATTCTGCTGCCGGAAGCCACTTTTAGGCATAACGTTTTATGATTTGTTTGGTTTTCATCGGACAACAGGGCACTGGATTAATTATAATATATTCTGCTTTGAAGTAGCTCGCCTAAGTTGTGTTGCTCGAGTGTCTATTTTATTTTCAAGAGAGTTGTTATGAATTTACTTAATGTTCATCTTTTGATGTGAGTTTGATCGCCAGTAATAGCAAGTATATGGACTTGAGAATGTCTTATTCATATATTTGGTATTGGTCAACCTATCCCTATTTGCCCTTGGGTGAAACGAGCAGCCCATAGATCGTAAATGTAAAATTTGTTCTTTAGATATAAAATTCATTTTTAGTATGGTTTATACTATAAAATAAGTCTTATATTTTAGGATCAGAGGGGCTAATTTCTATCACTTTTGAGGAGGGCGGGGCATCAAATAATTTTGTTGTTGTCTTCGTTTTTAATTTGCATTAATTTTGATCCTTAAAGAAATTATTTGCATAAATATATTTACTTTCTGAGTTCTAAACTTTGATCCTGCAACGACAGAGAAAAGACAGAGAAAGATGGGGAATTAGCAGCCGAATTAGAGAGAGGCAAAGGCGGCGCAGCGGAAGGGGTGAGGGTGACGGGTGAGGGGAGGGCCAATAGGAAAAAGGAAAGGGGAGAATCGCCAAGTACAAACATCAGGTCAGGCGGCTTTGCAATTCCGAATATTCTGGTCCCCATAATTCCCCCGCATACATCCTCCATAAATATTAATATAACCCTCTCATTTAATTAATTTTTGTTACTGTATTTAATGTTTTTAATCTCATAATTTAAGAAATGCGTTGAAGCTAACTTTATATTCAGACAAAAGCTGCATGTAATTGACATAAAATACAATGGTTCTTCGACACAAGTATACTGCTAGTGTTTTTTTTTTAATATATTCAATTTTTAAGAAATAAAATCTACTCTCTAATAAAATATAAGACTTAATTAATCAATTCATGAAAATTAAAAAAAAATTGATTAAGTTGTTGTTTGCTTTATCACATGAGAATTACATGTCATATTCTCCTGCCAATTGGACCATTTCTTCACAGTTAGTCATTCCTAACATTTTCGACCTTATGACTGGACGTTAAAAAACATATTGAAAAAAAAAAACTAAATATCATTTAGTTACAAAGCCTCGACGATTTCTTCCTCATGAAAATTAAAAAAAATTGATTAAGTTGTTTGCTTTATCACATGAGAATTACATGTCATATTTCTCCTGCCCAATTGACCATTCTTCACAGTTAGTCTTCCTAACATTTTCGACCTTATGACTGGACGCTTAAAAACATATTGAAAAAAAAAAACTAAATATCATTTAAGTTACAAAGCCTCGACGATTTCTTCCTCCTCAAATTAATCACTCTTAATATTTTCATCTCATTCTTAGATCACTTGATAATTTTTTTTTTTGCCACACATTTAAGTTGTCTCCTGTGGCGATATTTGAACTAACAATATCTTAATGATATCATTCTTCGGGTGCAGGACCAAGGAAGCAAAAGATATACTGATCCGATCTTTAATATAAATATTAGTTGTAAATATAATTTTTATTTTTCATATTTATTATTTTTTAAATTATCCTTATTAACTCTCAATCATAATTAAGTAAGAAGGAGAGGAAAAATATTAATAAAAATGATTATGATCTTTAAAAAAAGCATAGCACATTTTAATAATTAACTAACTTATAGAACTATATTAAATAGTAAGGACAAAAGAGGAGTGGCAAATACTACCATGAATAAGAATTGTCACTCATTTCACTAAGCCGGTGTTGAATTTTTATACATCAAACGTCAGGTTCGTTTTGGTGCGTGGTATTCAAAATACCCTATTTCCTAGTCTCAATCATAATTATCATTCTCAGGTCAAAAAAGTCATAATCATCATTCGACTGAATGATCATATGTCAAAGGTATCGATTCACGTGTTTCTTTCCTACTTCAGAATTCCATAAAATACCCCAATAATAATCTCATTAATACAGACAAAATGTTTATAGATATCACAGAACAAAAGTTAGTAAAATAATGATGAAACAAGGACCATTCTAGCAACTAACAACCCTACAGAGTTTTTCCCAAAATGCCTAGCGTCTGATCTCAACCTCAAGTCAACTTGAGATCATTGCCACCTAGATGAGGACGAAGACAAACGCGCACTTCGTGTTCTTGAGGTTCTGCACTGAGTTTTGGCACCATAATCTCTAGAACCGAACCTGGCCCATCATAGTATGCTTCTATGTTTGCATCTTCCGGAATTCTGGTCGACAGTGCAATTTCTCTTACAAACTCCCCGGGAGGACAGTGCTCACACGACGGATCCGAAAGCTTGAAAGTTCTGTCCTGTCTCTTGATAAACGGCTTTCCCGATGTGCTAACACAGGACACCTTAATGATCCCTCTAGTGAGAGTGTTCCTCCAAGAGACTTTGACGCTCCCCAGATCCACAAAGGGCAAGCTGATAATGATCAGGTAGCTTCCTTCATCCTCGTAGATTGTTTTCGCCGCTGTTACGGGTCCATAAACATTCTTCATCACCCCACTAAAGTCACTCAACCAGTGTGGCTCACTAGGATGCATTTCCATGTCTGGAATCCGATCTGATGGAGGATTCACAGCCAAGTAACATTCCTCCTTGTTTCCAGGAGGGAAAAAGTCCTTCCGCCTCTTGCTGCCCACAGTAGACAGGTCCATCGCATCACCATTACTATGGTTAGCTGGATGAGTTGATAAATTCAGCCCAGATCCATTCAGCAGCTTCTTTGAGGGCCCATTGGAAGCATTCTTGGTTGTGGGATGTGGTCTCTCGAGCTCAAAATCTGTGTTGGGGAGATTTCGCCAGGTACTGAAGTCACTTGCCTCAAGAGGGATGATGAAATTCAAGTCCCTGCCTGTGAGTTCCATCCACCTTTTCCGATCATCCTCATCAAGACCCATGAGATTAGGGGAAGGAACAACTTCAATGCCATGCAGACACTGGGGGTTTGAGAGTCCCCTGTAATGTTTTCGTTGCATCCGGTGGGATCGAACAAAACCCTTTTCGACGCTAAACGGAAATGGACGCTCTCCCTGGCGAGAATGACCATTCATGTAACTCCTTAGCTGCATCTTACCCAGTGCATTCTCAGGCCTCTCCTTGAAAACCCACATGTACATGTTTTCCATGTCATGCTGAACCATGAAAACATCAAGCTTGAGATCTGATTTGTCAAACCCTGTAACACCATTGCCGTCCCTGACAATCTTGGCCTTGGACTTGTCATTTAACGCAGGCTTGAAGTAGAAACTGAAGAAGAACCAAGCACCCCATATACTATCAACCCGCTTGGCAAATTTCCTTCCACTTTTGGGAATGTTAAGGAAACTCTCAGTCTCATAGCCTTGAGTTCCGAGACCAACATCCAAAATATCACAAGCATCAGAATTCCATGGCTGTGGGGGAGGACTGCGTTCTGCTGAAAGAGGCAAATTGATATCTGGTGGACCTGAAAGAATGATCTGGCGATTCATCTCCAAATCGAGTTCCTCATGGGAAGAAGCACTTGAATCCATGGATAAGAGCGTGGAAGGGTGATGATTCTCCATAGACAAAGATGTGAGACGCGAATCACCCATGCTACCTCATCTGGCTGATGAGTTGTATTGCTGGTCGGTTCAATGTTGGCATCGCAAAACAATTCAAGAAAACAGCCGTATGAAAACCTTCATATTAATCCCCACTATATCTCCCCTCCATCGACGCCCTAGATTTATTAATCACATAACAAAACCCTCACACACCCACGTATAATGAAAGAGGGAGAGAAAAGAAATGAAAGAATCCAACAAGATAAACTCCAGAAATTTAATCTATGAGATAAATTAGAAGAACATCTGTATACTTTCAAATATACATATATTTTTCAATTAGGGTTCTATGAAGGAAGACCAAGAGATGAGGAATGGACATGGATAGGGCGATATAAGTCTCTTCAATCTCTACTCAGGGAGAGGGAGGAGGAAGTTTCGAAAACGCTACAGGAATACTACATCTAAACCAGGCACAAGAATTTCTATGAATCCTCCAAAATCAGGTGGGAAACAGAGAATCAAGACCCTCAGATCCATAAAGATGAAATCCGAATTCTATTTCTTTTCGGCCGACATATTCTTTGAAAACTGAAAAGGAAAAGGAACTAAAAATACAGAGACCCAATGAGAAAATCAGAGGGGGATCTTTAAAGATTACCTTTTAGGATAAGCATCGGAGAAGCGAGAAGAAGAAGAAGAACATCCACAGCCGACGATGATGATATTATCCATCAAGTCATCGACAACCATATTTCCCACTCCTGACCTTTCACTATATTTTTGCCCAGAAAATAATCAAAACACCGATTTTTCCTCCTTGTTTCTTCTTCCTCGATCCGTCAAAAGAAACAGAGAAGAGTATGAAGGTGTGAATAGAGGAAAAAAGGAGGGCCTGTGGGTTGCGTCTCAATATAACAACAGGTTTCCTGGGATAAAGCCTTCACTAGATAGCACACACCTCGTACCCTCGTTTGTTAACGGTGACGGTGCACTACTCTTGGGTTCCTCGTTTCCAAATTAGAAAAATCAAAAAAGTTTCTTGCTTTAATTTTAGATTCAGACTCGTTTAAACTGACCCCTAAAGAGACGCCAACACCGAGCTCATGAAGTATCAAAATAAAATCATTAATTAAATGGATTAGAAACTAAGCATTGATACTGATATCCATTATCCAGGCCGTGGATGTTTCTGTGTAACTTTAAATCCTTTGCAATACTGCTTTGATAATACCAATTTAAATTAATTATTTAAATAAATAAATATCTTCTTTCTTATAATATTTTTACTAATCATGTGTATTAGTTAAAATTATCGTGCAGATACTATAAGAACTACTTTTTAAAAAAATAGTTAAATATAGAGATAAAGTAGGTTAAAGTTCTTATATTTATAACTAAATTAAAAGTCAAACTAGTTCTTATATTAAGGGTTGGAAGTAGCACTCTATAAGAGAGAGATAATTACATTTTTTATGGTGTAATTACTTATAAATAAAATTTGAAAAATCTTAATCCCTCGTGTTTTTAAAATAAGAATTTATCTCCTAGATTTATCGTTTTGCTTGGCTGCTTCACTTCACTGGTGAACACGCGCACACCTATGAATTTAATGTTACATGGGAAATTTTTTAATTTGCATAAATTTATCTATGCATTGAGGAGAAAATATTGGTCAGAAAAGAAGCGGAAAAAAATATTGTGAATATACTACCTTCGGTCCTAATCATAAAACTTCATTTATAATCTGCAAATGAGATATTATAGTATTCTTCCGGTCCTTAATATAAGACTTATTTAACTAATTTGACTAGATTAAAAAAGTAGGTAAATTAGTTAATTATAAAAAATATAACATGTTTTTCCTCAAATATCATAATCATGTTCCTTAATATCCTCCCTCCATCTGGTTGAGAAAGTATCCATAAGGATAATTTAGAAAAAACTGATAAATATGATAAATAGGTTTTATATTTAATACTAAAATCAATTCACTAATTAGATCTTATATTAAGAACCGAAAGAATAATATTTTAAATTTAAATAGAGATTTGAAAGAGATGGGCGGAGGAAGTGCGGGGGGCTGATTGGTGGAGTGGGGCTATCAGAGGGCTGATAAGGGGAAAGTGGGATTACTTTGGCGGTGGCAAGCGATGCATCGTTGGGTTATGTTGCGTGGGAGATATTTTCCATTTGGGGTTTCTCAGGTTTGACAAAGGGCGGCTAGGGTTCAATTATCTGCTTATAAAATTTCTATAATTGCTGCTTTTATACTTTTTTTTTATTATATCTTATGTTTACTTTAATATAAGTCACAACTTACAATGTTTATGCCACCACGCACCTATAATTGACATTAGTATAATCCCCCATTCCAACTTTTAATAATTCCCCCTTTCCAGCTCACCACAAAATTGACCCCCCTCCCCTACCCCCTTCACATGCTTTATTTTGTTTTTTAAACTATTAAACATATAATTTTTTTTTTATTGAAAGTGCCTTCCAAACCCTATTGTTTGTCTCGATAAAAATTCAAGACTCGGATCGCTACACTATATTATGAAAAATTAGTTTCTTTCACTTAAACTTTTTTTACACACTATTTTAAGATTTTCCAAAACTTCTATAGAATTCTCATATCTCTAGTAAATATAAAGGAAAAGAAGAATGGTTTATACGATGAAAGGCAAATTCAACAATAATATGAATTTGAGAAAAATTTAAAAAAATAATTTGAATTTAAATAAGAGGATGATTGAAGATAAAGATAACCTCCTAGCTTTTTTTTTTAACGAAATTTCAATTTAAATTTCAAATAAAATGATCAAATCTAAGTCATGTTTAGATTTTTTGGATCTTAATTTGTGAATATGAAAAGAAAAAAGTGGGAATATTTTACAAAAAAAAAAAAAGAAACAGAAGCCGCAAAAAGGTTAGAGAGTGTCTTTGAAATAAAAATTTAAACATAACTCTCTAATTTTTTGAAAGTGAAGATTTAATTCGAAAATAAAAAAAAGAAGTTTAAATAAATCTAGATTAAATGGTTTGGGTTTCATTTTAATTTTAGGGGCGCGAGTAAAAGAAAACAAAGAAAAGAAAGTATAAAGAGGCTTGAGGCAGAAGAGTTTTTTTTTTTTTTTGGGCCAAAGAGGCAGAAGAGTTTTGATTTGTAAATAATTATAGGCGGCGTGATGATGAGATGATTGGAGGAATCATATAGCCTTTCCTTTCTGCCGAACGCCGTAGAGACACTCTCGTTCCGTATCATTTCCGCCTAATACGCTACACGCGCATTCCTTCCCTTCTTTAGTCGTATTCCGTACGAGGTATCCCTTTTCTTGGGCTTCCGCCGGCCCATTCCAAATCATTCTCCAGTCTTCCCCCTGTCCTCTTATCTTATCACGCCCCACGCGAGTTCCCTTATTCCCGCCTTTCTCAATACGTGGTCCCCCAGAACGTTTCATATCCATAGCAAAGTATTCATATTTAATCTTCAATAATATCTAAAATAAATTTGTTTTTGCTAGAAAGATACTCCTTCAGTCCTTAATATAAGACTCATTTAACTAATTTGATTAGATTAAGAAAGTTAGATAAGTTAGTTAATTATAATAAGTATGACATGTTTTTCCTAAAACACCATAATCATCTTTCTTAATACCTCATCTACATCTTCTACTTGATTATGGTTGAGAGAGTATCAATAGGGGTAATTTAGAGAAAATTGATAAATATAAGAAATGGGTCTTATATTTAGGACTAAAATCAACTCAACAATTGGGTCCTATATTAAGAACTGAAGAACTACATATATTTAGCAAAAGTAAAAGTTACCAAAATTTACACAAAAATTTTTATTGAAAGGTGTGTCCACGTTTGTTACCTGATAATATTTTGAACAGTAGTACCTCAAATAAAGAGATACTCATGCCTAGAAAAATAAAATCACACAATTTTCTCATTTGTTTTCAAAATATGCTAAAACATTGATACTAATTATAAAATACGCATAAAAATTATTCAATATTGATTGTTTTTGCAGCCGGATAAAAACGGCTGATAAAAGAACGTTTTTTATGTAAACGAAATATATGAGAATATTTTCATAATAAAAATTACATGTATTATTTTGGTAATATAACATTAACTGGCAGTCCGACAGAGAATATTTACTTTTCTTAAATTATTGGAGGTATAATATCCCAATACTGCATGCCAGCCACTTGCGTATATTGTTATTGTGAACTGAAAATACCACGGCCTTTTATTTTAGATGGTCGCTTGAAGCTTGAGGGCGAATGCGATAAAATGGGATGAGTTGAAATTTTCAAAGTCAGCGGAGTAAAAACGTGCTCTGATTTGTTTCCTCACAGGTCCCATGCTTGTCGAAAAATATTCTCTCCTGTCTGCTTGAGCTAATTTGAATCAATTTAAAAATGTAAATAAATTAGTTATATATTTAGCTGTGTTGAATTATGCGTGAAGCTAATTAATTTAAAAGACTGATAAATATAAAAAATAAAATAGATTAAAGTTTTACATACAGAGCAAAATTTAACCTCCTAACAGCTACTGCTTTGGTCCCTTTTAGATCTAATTAGTTTAAGAAGTATGTTAATATTCATTGAAAGTAATAAATATACAACAAATGTACTTTCGTCTCCAAATCATATGCCCTGGCTTATAAGGAATTAGATGAGAGAGAGAAAATAATATGCAAAAGGGAGAAAATAATGTAATTAATTAGAAATAAAACTGGTAAAAATATGTTTAGTATTTAAATAATTCAAATTGATTTTTTATCAAAAAATAAAACTGAATCTTATAAAAAGAAGCGGATGAACTTAAAAATTTGAATTTTATAAAAAGGTATAACAGAAGTATTTAATATTGTATATTCATATTAAGGATTGGAGGTAATAATATCTAAAGAAAACAATTCGTTGATGTTTAAAGTCGGAAAGGATTTCTGTACATATTCCATGGAGGATTCCTATATGAAGAGGGCATCCTCGCTTCAGGCCAACTGGAACGCGTCTCTAGAGACGTGGGACTTCACTCCATCGGACAGCTGGGAATTCAACACGTGTCGGAGCACATGCTTACCGGATCTTCTCCTGCACGCGTCAACTTTTCGTCGGTATTGAGTAAATAACCCGGTTACATTGGTTATATGTTATATAGTGTCTGTTTGATAAGGCGCTTGAGGGAGTAGAAAATATTTCACAAAGATAGCAAGTAAGTTTGTAAATTTGAAAGTTATTTGTCTGACTTATGGGTTGAAAAGAAAAGAAAGCCTAACTCCAAGTTGTTTAATAATAGTGTCGTTGAATTCAACCACTTGTTTTAGGATTAGTCAATTCTATTTCTTGATAAGGGTGGGACAAAAAAAAAGATATAACTCAATCATATAGTGTTATCTTGACGTGGTGGAAGTTTAAAAAATGTTTTTTTAAATAGTATTGTAAAAACACTTAAAATTTACTTATAATTTATGTAAAAATCACTTTTTGGAGTTTAAAAATATGTTTGTCTTTATGTTTATATTGTTCTTATGCATTTCTCTCTATATTTTTTGTGCTTTCTAATCAGTTTTTAATTATCTATTTTTGACATTCTCTTAATTGAAAATAATTTTTAACCATTTTTATAATATTTTTAATTTTTAATATTACTTTTTATTTTATATTTATCTAAATTATGTAGAACATATCATCTAATTAATTATTTAATATTATTTGATTCAAAAATTTATATATTATTATGATTTCTAATTTAAATATATTTTATCGTTAATTATAACTTCTTCCTATTATAATAATTTAAAATTATTATATTTTGTAAATTTATATTTTTAATTTTTTTATTATTAAATAAAAGTCATATCCATTCTAGTCATTCTACAAATTAAATTTACTTATTTAATCATAATGTAAATAATTTTTTTATTTTACAAACTAACTTTTATAAAGGTCAATATAAATATAAATTACACTACTTGATCTAACTTTTACCTAATCTCATTTTTTTAAAAATCAAATTAAAAATAAGTTTCTTTTTTATCATCAATTCAAACAAACACGGAGTATATTTTTAGTTACGGAATTAATATCGTATAAGAGCTTTTTCTTAATTTAAAAAAAAGGCCAATTAAAATGTTGGTTGTATTTTATGATTGGCGCCATAATTACTCCTACATATCGTGGGATAAAAACTTTTATGAGAATAATCAATGCTTTTATAAAAATAGTAAGCATAATTTATTTATCATTTTGAAATTCAATAAATGTTTTCTTATCATTTTTGGTATAATATTTTGCATTGGTATCTACAAACTAGGGAAGCACATATTGTAATGGAAGAACAGCATAGAAGATGGGGTGGCCGAAGGGATAAGAGCAATTGCCATGTTCCCATTAATCGTTTTTTTTTTTTTTTTGCCAACGGGGAAAATAGTTAGTCACCTAATCTTTATCTGGGGTACTTCCACCAGCTAACATCCACGATGAACAAGATTAATTAAACAATTGAACAGCTATTAAAAGAAAGCAAAGGGATTACATTCTGCCGGGAAAGCGCGTGGAGCAAAAGGATGACCTGGCCTGGTAATGATATGGATGAAATATTAATATAATACTCATCCATGTTCAAAATTACTACCTCCCATTCTTACTATAAGATTTTTTTTTTTTTTGATCTTAAATATAAGATCCCAATTTAATTTGTCTCTCATATTTATGTATTTTTTCCAAGGTAATCCTTTTAATAATAGTAGTTCTAGCCAATACATTTGACTAGTAAGGATATTTTATAAAAGACAATACATATTTATTACAAATAACTAACTTAACTTCGTTTCTTAATCTCCTCAAATTAGTCGACTAGATTTTATAATTAGGACCGGAAGTAGTACAAGATATTTTTAATTATCTCATATTTTAAATAAATTAGCTAATAGTTAATGGTCTCTAAAATTAGACTTTTTTTTATATTGGTTAAAGTATACATTTAGTCCTTTAACTTGATATAAGGTTTCAGTTTGATCCCTTAACTTTAAAAAGTATATTTTTAATTCTTTAATCCTAAAATTATTAGTCTTAAATGATGATTTTTTTTATAACAACTATAGTTATTTTGAAAAGTAAACTTAATATTATAACATTTAATAATGTTTTGTAAACATTTAAGAACATAACATCATCATTTTTTGTTACAGTTATAGGATTATAGGACTAAAAGTTTACTTTTTGAAGTTAAAGAATCAAAATGAAACCTTATGTAAAGTTAAAGGACTAAAAATATACTTTAGTCTTTTATATTTATCCCTACTAACATGGTGTCTGGATTTTTTTAAAAAAAATTTAAATACATATTTTTTTGCCATGATACTCAAAAATGTCTTTTAATTTTAAAGAGAAAGGGTTGTTAATAAGTACACAGAACCTCGTTCATTCTACTTCCAATAGTTAATATAAAAACTAGTTCGAGATTGAATTTAATTCTGAGTACAAGACTTCAATTTGTTTTGTTTATAAAATTTATAATGTTTTCTTTAAAATATTTGAAAGGACTTGTCAAATTTCAATACATATAATTAAAAAAAATAGTTTAAAAAATTAACATATATTTATTATACTTGATTAATTTAACTAATATTTTTCATCTTTCTAATTTAGTTTTTTTTTGAGTGACATCATCTGTATTCCAGACATATCATCTTTCAGGTACATCAACAGTCCAAACTAATCTAGATTCACTAACTGTAGGCACGTTGAAGTCTGAGATAGCTGGCCAAGGGGTTTAACGCTTTTCATACCCAAGTGATGATTGAAGCCCCAACCTTGGTTAAGGAAGGATGAATGCTTAGTGCTCAAAAGGAAATTGCTCACTAATGCTGAAAAGATGTAGAAGTGGTATAACATCAAATCAAAGATGTACTCTCTGCTGTGCAGAATATGAGAATCTTAATCATGTCTTTAAGGCTTGTCCTTTAGCATCCTCAGTGTGGAAGAAAGTTCTCCCAAATGATATGTGCATAGATGTCTTTGGGAAAGACATTGTTTATTGGTTAACTCATCAAGTGCTGCATTCAAATCTAGAGGATTCTTGAAAAATTGGATTTTGCATAACTTGTTGAAAATTATAAGAAGCAAAGAATCACCGTCTCTTTTCTAGTAAGAATTATATTACTGAAAATTTTAATAAGTGTTCGTGCTATAGTTAGGCATTTCTTAAAAGGTTCTTCTACTTTCAATTTAATCAATGTGAGGAGCACTTCCTCTCCTCACCCCACCGAGCCCACCGCTAGGCCGCCACTCCTCCTAGTCAAAGCTCTTTTCGGGCAGCATTGCCTTACGTGGCAAACGCACACCCACTCTTGGTCTTCTTTATTCCCTTCCTCCCATCCGTGAATGAATATATAAATAGAATAAAGATGATGAGGAACGCCTAGCCCTCCCATATTCAATTTAGATGCTCCTATTTGCTTTTCCTTTTCTTTTCATTTTCCCGAATTTAGATACTTTTGAGTCATGCCTTTCCATTCACAGACCGACCAACCCAGCTATTGCTCTTCCTCGTCATTGGAGAGTAAGGGGATTGCTCATTGACCTTGCCCCTTCTTTCCCCTTATCCATCCAGTTCACCTCCAAAACTCATTCCCCAGCTCACAGCCTCGTTTGCCTTATCCGTGGTTTTGCTTGCCACCACGCACACGCGTCTCAAATCTCAATCATCATCGCCTCTTCCAATTATCATCTCTCCTTCCAAACTAGTTTTATTTTGTCCCCTTCTCTCCTAAATATGTTGCATGCCTTACTTTTTCAATCCCATTACGCATGCCTCCTCCATTATTGCATGATATACACGACGTTCTTATAATTTACCTTCCGGCCGCCGATCTGACTTTTTCTTTTTAATCATTGACACATCTTGACAATAGTAACAAATAAGAGTTTACCATGTTAACTGCGTGTGAATCGAAGGTGGCGCATAACCTAACGCCATAAACAAAGAAAACAATAAAAAATTATCATCTTACGCTTGTTAGAATATATAATTTTTTTTTAGCTGGGCGCAAGTTCTTTTATTGGAAGCAATTTTTTGTTTAAGGTATTGCTCAGCACTAAATGTAAGAAACTTTTGCAACAATTCGAATTTTGGTTTACTATGTTTTGAGAGACTAACCTTTTTTATCAGATCCAGTTCCCGTTGATATTGTTAGAATACATAATTAATTTAGAGTTTTTTTTCCCTGGTCGTGCATTGTGTCCTTTTTTCTCTTGCTAGGCATAGATATTATATTGTTAGATGTAATCGTGTTTAAAACTTTGTTGTGCACTAAATGTAAGCATATCTTCTAATAATAATTCAAATCTTGATTTATCACGTTGTATGAGACTAACCTCTTTTATTAGACTCAGCCCGCTCGTGCATTTTGTGCATTTTTGTTGCTTCCCCTTGCTCACACTGTTTGCTTCTATTTTCATCAGTATGGGCCTGGGCTTTATAAGTAACGTGGGTAACAAAGTGAACCCTCATGTATGAAAAATTGTTTTCTGGCCCAAAAGTTTCTGAAACGGATCCAGTCTACGGCTACGGCTAATTTACAGCCTAGCAAGCACGCGCATTGTTGTTAACCGAGAAAGAGAGAGAGATTGACCCCAATGGTCACAATGCACCTGTCAGTTACCATTTCAAAATGGAACCAGGAAGGTTTGATTAATTCATTAATCCTTAACCCAGTGCCCATTAACTTCCTGTGAATTGTTAGGTTAGCGTGTTGGTATGGTTTTTACTGTTGCCACTTCTGTGGGGTGAAACATTAAATATTCATTGAATATGCCCAACTGCCTCCTCACCATCCTTTAAATTTTCCCCTTATAAAACAGCAGGGCCTCACGCTCTTTGTTCATCACTGTCACTGAGCTAGGGCTACGTACTGCGTGAGTGACAGAAAGAGAAGCAGAGAGATGGCTAGGTGGTGTATCTTGTTGGTTCTTGCTCTGGCTGTGGCCGCTAGTGCCAGAACAGTGCCCAGCGACTCTGGCCTCAAGGACCAGAAGAACTTCCTCACCTACGGCGGCGTTGGTGGATATTCGGGACTAGGCAGCAACGGGCTGCCTTTTGGAGGAGCCGGAGCCGGAGTTGGTGGTGGTTTTGGCGGTGGTCTCGGCGGGGGCTCAGGCTTGGGAGGATTTGGCGGACTGGGCGGACTCGGTGGAGCCGGAGCTGGGGGTTTAGGAGGTGCTGGTGGTGGTGTGGGCGGTGGGGTTGGAGGCGGAGCTGGTGGCGGCACCGGTGTCGTTCCTTACCCTTGAGAGAGTGGAGAATATGGTTTCATGTTTGCTCTCATCAGTCTCTTATCTTAGCCTCTTACGACTTTATAATTTTCGGTTCAGAAAATAACGGTTGTGTTACGTTGTTTAATGTCGTTGAAGGACATCGTTAGGGTTTGTCGAGTGAGGATAGTTATATTTCATTACTTTGTAGCGTCCACTTTCGTCTCTGGGTCATTACTTGTAAGCTCTCATCTATATATGTTTCTTTGGTTGAGCACAAAAGCGGCCTTTGCAAGTTATTAATTAATACTACTAGTTTAATAACACACACACACACACTCTTATATATCGCTCTCTTGCGTTTCGTATATGTATTCAATCCTCATCATGAAACATCGACCGGCGACTATGCTTCAACGTGCTAATTATCGAATAAGCAATCTTTTCATGAGGATAAACGGAAAGTTGGTTTACCGGAAACAAACGTCGGGGGGCTTCCTTTCTGCTGAAATGTGAAAAGGTCTGCAACGTATATAAATACATGTTAATAAATATAAATATGCATTCAATAATATTAATGTTAATATTTATTTATTTTTAAATCTGCACAGGCCAGTAACAGGAGAGAAATCACAACGATACGCGTGTCTCGTGCATTCATGGCAGCAGGCTATATATTAAGATTTTCGAATTAAATTAAATGAAATGTTGAGGCAACTGAAATTAATTAACTGAAGAAGTTACCGAAGTTATCGTTTATTCATGCTGAATATATAGCATAGATGTATTATGTATATAGCTAGGTAGGCGGGGTTTTGAATTGAATTCGCCATGAAGAATAAATGATGATGTTGAATGTATATATAAAATAGGGTGGTCCTCTTATGGATGGCGAAAGCGAATCCCGGCGTTGGTTGATGCTCCCTGTTGGGATTGGACTGCATGCACTTCCCCTGAGATCAATTAATAAGTGTTCATCGTTGTGGCATTTATGCCCGTTGATCCATCCATCAACATCCACCCCATCATCCTCAAGCCATTTCTGTTGATCTCCTTTAAGCTTAAATTGTCTACTACTCGACGTTTCTCTACGAGTTAGTTCAATATATAATTAGGGGATGTTCGACAACTTCGAAACTATAGATTCAGAAACCTTTTTCTACAAAAGGAGATAAATTCCTCCATATATTTACTTTGTAAACCGTAAAAGCACTTCTAAAACTATTGTTTGGTTTTTATCCAAACACTTTCTTATATTCAAGCTTAGTAGGTTAAACTAAACATTATTGGCGGGCATTGAAGACCCAAAAACTTATAACAGATATTTCTCTTGGAAGAAACAAAAATCTAATATTAACACATACTCTATGCAGTTAATTATTTGAATTGATGGGAAAACAAGCATGGCTTTAGAGACGGGGCACTGATCTCTGTGGTCTGCGTATTTAGCAGGTGGTCCTAAAATATGACTTTTAATTTCCTTCCTGAAAAGGTCATTAGTGCTTTCTTTTTCTCCAGGCCTAAAGGAGATAGAGCATTCATACCTCAGACACGGGGAATAGGGCAAGCTAGCCAATATAAAAAGAGTCTTGGTGGAAGTTTAGAATGACAAGTATGTATATGTAGATGACCCACCTGGCTATACCTATAAATATGGCGACAGGGCTTTTATAAATCTTCACACAACGTACAAGCTCTGGGAACAAGGCAGCTGGCCATGGCTGCTGGGTCAACAACACTTGCTCGTATTCAATGTCATAAATAACACTCACCGACTCTCAGTCTCAGCGCTTATTTCACACATATTATTCCGTACTAATATAGTAATATACTACTTACTGTCATTAATATAAGACCTCGTTTGAATTTTATTTTTGTTTTAAATATAAGATCTCAATCCACTTTATTTTTATATTTATCCATTTTTTTCAAGATAATTCTTTAATAATGATAGTTCTAAATAACAAACTTGATTAGTAAAGATATTTTAGGAAAAACAACACATATTCATTACAAATAACTAATTTAACTAAGTTTCTTAATCTCTCTAAATTAGTTAATTAGGTTTTATAATTAGGACCGAAAGTAGTATATATTATCTCTTATTTTAATTATAAGGTCTTGTTTATAACTGATATGGTTTCTCTGGTTTTCTTCTCGCCTAGTCAATGAGTCAAACATGTAGTATAGAGGGCCTTGTCTTTGGAGGACAGAGCCATTTGTGAGGAGTTCTCATCACAGACGTTGCCACAGAACGTACAAATAGAGAGATTGTGGACAAAAAATGAGTCTTCACAGGGATATTTGATATTTCGAAGCCCATCGCGACAGCAAGGCTTCACATTTGGAGCACACGTTCTAGGCAAATATGTAAGGGACAATTATAAATAAAAAACCTCTAATATATAAAATTGTGATTTGAGACTCTTAATTTAAAAAATAGTAAATAAGATCCCGATCTCAATTTTACAAATATGAAATCATGATGAAATATCTAAAATACCCCTTATTTAAATAACAAGTTGATTATGAGAAATTATAAGTTAACTTTAGTAAATAATAACTTGAGTAGACTAAATCACAACTTGATTGAGTATATGTCAAATGACAAGTTGATTATGAAAATGACAAGTTCACTTTAGCGAATGACAACTTCGGAGTAGACCAAATCACAACCTGGATGAGGAGCATTTTAGACATTTTACTCATATTTTATATTTATAAAAGTGAGACCCAGTTTTTATTTGCTATTTTTTAAATTCAGAATGTTAAATCATAATTTTATATATTATGAGGTATTTATTTGTAACTTTTCCAATACGTAAAGGCCGCAGAACAGAAATCCTGCCTCGTGGGTCCCACAATCCAACACGTCGCCGACTCGCTGTGTTCCGTGCCAAGCACGTGGTTTTGATCAAGGTGATATGGATCGGATGCCCATTAACAACACTTCCACCAAAAACAACCTCCTTGCCAATAATCATAAAGAATACAATACAGCATTACTTCCATTACTTATTACTTAATATTACTATAAGATCTACTTAATTATTAATCTGAATAGATTAAAAATATAGTTAAATTAGTTATTTGTTAACAATATGTATTGATTTTCTTAAAACATTCTCTAAAATCACTTGGATTAAAACTAACTTAATATATGCAATTAATAGTATTAGCTTAGGTAAATAAGAAAGATAAAATGAATTGTGATATTATATCTAAGATCAAATTCAATCTTTACTAGTTCTTATATCAAACATTGGAGATAGTATAGTATTTTTATTAGGTTCTATGTAATTTATTTTGGTCTTCAGATTTATCTCCCCACATTTCGATGGGTTCCATTTTTTCTGCACATTTCACCGGGACTTGAGTATAAAAATGCACCTCTTAAATTGTATGAATATATCTGGTTATACTAGAATTAAAAGATGTAAATCAGTGTACAGAAAAGCACATAAGCTTAAGTAATAAAGTATCCTTAATCACTTATTCCATCTTCATATGATCCGTTGATTTTTCTTTTTGATTTAAATATAAGTATAATTTTCAAAGAATAATAACATAAGAACTGTATAGTTGAATTGAAAAACAAACAATTATACAAGTATAATTTTTTATTCAAATCTTGAGTCGCTATATCATAAGGCATTAGCCCCGTTGGTTTCAATATGCGGGCTAAGGAGGTGTTTGGAAACCCTGAAAAGTGCTTCTCAGAAGCACTTTTCCGCAAATCGAGATAAATTCCTCTACATATTTATTTTGTAAACCGAAAAATCACTTCTGAAATTATGGTTTGGTTTTCATCCAAACACCCCCTAAGTATAAATCTTTCATATCTGGGTGCGTTGGGCTAACAGGAGTAAAACCCATGAAATGGGTCCTATATGAAAAAGCCCACGGGTTTGCGATTCACTCCATTGGCCGGAAAACGTTAAGCGCACCTAAATTCATTTGTTTGAGCTGGGTCAAGCCGGTTCCTTGGCCCAAATAAATTTGGTTTGGGCTTGAAAGTTTGATTTCCCAATGGATCCACCGGTTAACTTGCGCTCAAAGCCAACTTAGGAACTTACTTTCCCTCACTCTTTTCTCGTCTCTATATTCCCTATTTCCCTTCTCTGCTCTCACTTTTTCGGCACGCCTGCGATTTACAAATTATGGGTCAGGGAACTCCGGGTGGTCTCAATCGTCAAGGTCTTCCGGGAGACCGGAAACAGGATGGTAGTGGCAAGAAGGAGAAGAAGTTTGAGCCGGCGGCACCGCCGGCACGTGTCGGTCGTAAGCAGCGAAAGCAGAAGGGACCGGAGGCGGCGGCTCGTCTGCCTACAGTGACGCCTCTGACTAAGTGTAAGCTCCGGCTGTTGAAGCTTGAGCGAATCAAGGATTACTTGTTGATGGAGGAAGAATTTGTGGCCAATCAGGAGCGTCTCAAGCCTCAGGAGGAGAAGGCCGAGGAGGACAGATCCAAAGTCGATGACCTTAGGGGTTCGCCTATGAGCGTTGGTAACTTGGAGGAGCTTATAGACGAGAACCATGCCATTGTTTCGTCTTCGGTCGGGCCGGAGTACTACGTGGGAATCTTGTCCTTTGTGGATAAGGATCAATTAGAGCCTGGATGTGCAATTTTGATGCACAATAAGGTATGGGCGTGCTCTTTTCGGTGCTTAATCGTAAAATTTAGCTCTCGATTATATGTTTATTGGGGTTCCTTGCGGCCTAGGTTTAGGATGGATAGTGCCGGTGCGGATTGCGGTTTGTTTAACTACGCTGCTATTATATCGGTTCCTTCAGATGGTGTTAGGGTTTCTTGGGGCATAATGGAACGGGAGGGGAGGGAATGAAAATGTTTTATAAAATCTTTGTTCTTTCCTCTCTTCTCTCAAATTGTAAAGATACCTTCAAAGTTGTTTACTTGTCGAGATAATCATCGGTCTCAGAATGCTGTGTTGAAGATTATTAGGTGCTACGTGTACAATATAATATGAGCTACAGAACTTCATATGAAATTTTTTTAACTCTATCTAGTGTGACCTGGAAATTGCCCAGCTTATTTGCTTTAGTGGTCTATTCTTGATCTAATTCATATTTTCAGATGTATTGATGAAGAATATGTAGAAACTTTCTTATCATTTATGGTTTATTGCCAGGTGCTTTCCGTTGTTGGGCTTCTTCAAGATGAAGTTGATCCAATGGTCTCCGTTATGAAGGTTGAGAAAGCTCCTTTGGAATCTTATGCTGACATTGGTGGTTTAGATGCTCAGATACAGGAAATCAAGGAAGCAGTTGAGCTTCCCCTGACACATCCTGAGCTATACGAAGACATCGGTATCAAGCCTCCTAAGGGGGTCATATTATATGGGGAACCTGGAACAGGGAAGACTTTGCTTGCAAAGGTGTGATTTGTGATTTAATGTGTTTCTAATTGGGCCATTTGGTTTGAATTTCAACAATTCATTTTATCTCTCACGTTGCAAGCTCTTAATACTGGGCTGCTGCAGTGGCTTTTTTATGCGTGGTTTAAAAGTAGTTTCTCATGCCTCCAAGCAATAAATTACTTCTTCAGTTCTTTGCATGTTATCATGTTGAATGCGCCATTAAAAAAATACCGTTGATAATGTTTCCTTGATGTGTTTCTGCGTTGATTAGGTTACTTTTTAGAAATTCTCCTGTGATTTGCCGGTTAGTAGTAATATGTCAGTGGGTTAAAGATGCTAGAGGGAAATTTTCCTTTTGTATTATCGCACGTGACCCTCTATTTGCAAAAGAAACTGCTTCTATTTTTAATATGAAAAACTTGTGACAAGTGAACTGATGAACTTACTGTTGAAAAGAGACATGTCCCGACTTTGACGATGAAAATTAAGTTTCCAATTTCAATCATCCCTTTCAATCTACTTCTTTCTGAGTTGGCTTTTTAATTCTTCTTGGCTTGGTTAGGGGTGGATATGACTTCATAATATATCATTTTTAGAGGAACACATTGGACGTGGAATTCATATCTTGAAACGGTTCATCCTTCAGGTGGCAGCCACGTTTTGATAACTTGAAATAGATTTTGCAAGTACAGTTACATTTGGAAATTGGAGTATTTGAAAAATGTAATTAATTGTAGCCGCGATATGGTGGACTCTTGCTATTATTTGATCTTAGAAGTTTAAATTGACCTGTGCAACTATATGCAGTTCCTAACCCGTGTCTTGCCACATTGTTTTATCTCTGTTACTGCTTATGATGGGCTTCGCAAAAACATATATACAATTTTTCAGGTCTAACTCTTGTGTGTTTTCAGGCTGTGGCAAACTCTACATCAGCAACATTTTTACGTGTTGTTGGTAGTGAATTGATACAGAAATACTTGGGTGATGGTCCAAAGCTTGTGAGGGAACTTTTCAGAGTTGCTGACGATCTTTCCCCTTCGATTGTCTTCATTGATGAAATTGATGCTGTAGGTACAAAGAGGTGAGTTGTTGAGTATTGACTTCAAATCCACATGTTTGTAAAGAAACCTTGGGTCTGATGTAGTTTTGGCAACAAAATTGATGTGCTTGATCACTTTTTAAGCTTTTAGGATTGTGTTTCCTCCCATTAATGAGCTTAACTGTTGACATCTTACAGGTATGATGCCCACTCTGGTGGGGAGCGTGAAATTCAAAGGACAATGTTGGAGTTGTTGAACCAGTTAGATGGTTTTGATTCAAGAGGAGATGTTAAAGTGATTCTAGCTACCAACAGGATTGAGAGTCTTGATCCTGCTTTACTGCGACCTGGTCGTATAGACAGGAAGATAGAATTTCCTCTTCCTGATATCAAAACAAGGAGACGCATCTTCCAGGTAGGCATTACTGATTTTATGAAAGCAGTTTGCTGAATCTGGTTTCTGCTTATTCTCTAGGATAGCTTAGTATTCACGATCTAATCGATCATCTGACTAAGTACCTCTTGCTTTTAAAATTTAGATACATACATCGAGGATGACGTTAGCTGATGATGTCAACTTGGAAGAATTTGTCATGACTAAGGATGAGTTCTCTGGTGCTGATATAAAGGCAATTTGTACTGAAGCTGGCTTACTTGCGTTAAGAGAACGCCGTATGAAGGTTAGTGGGGCCTTTTTTTCATTTTAATTTTTATAAAGCATTATTGGGCAAGGTAATGCCATGACGCAGAAACTGTTTAATGATAGGTGTTACGGAGTTGGGAGTTTTGTCAATGTCATTTTAAAATGCCCTAAACCTATCAAGGTTGAGATAATATAGCATAGGTTGAATCTCTTGGGGAGTTTGGTCAATATCATTTTAAAATGCCCTAAATTAAATCTATCAGGGTTGAGTAATATGGCCTGGGTTGAATCTCTCTGGGTGAACATGTCAAGGTTTGGCAACCTACACCAAATGGAATTAGTGTGAAAGAAATGAAGGGCCACCCGCACCTAGTTCATCATTTTTGGTTTTATCACTAATATAATTTGGATTGTACCTATGGATACGGTTATGAGTTGTGCTAAAAGTGCTTTCTTTTTAAGAACGTGATGGTTATCCACTTGTTTGAATGCCTTTGTTTTTTTTTTCTTTGGAAAAAAAAAAAATCTATGTACCTTCATGACTTGAAAATGCTTTTTATCTTGCTTTTAAATTTTGTATCCCATTCTTCAGGTAACGCATGCGGATTTCAAGAAGGCAAAAGACAAGGTGATGTTCAAGAAGAAAGAAGGGGTGCCAGAAGGACTTTATATGTGAAATATAATCTTGCGCCATTTCAGACTTGGTTCTAATGCTATTGTTCAGCCAAAAATTTTTATTTGTTTGCGTCGTGGAGATTCATCCGCACTAGTTGTTGGGCATGACAGCATGGTATTTGAATGTGAACTATATTGAAATTTAGTTGATCATTTTGTTCACTGTTAATTTCTAGTCTCATTAGCTAATTACGAGATTTACGCAGTCATCCGTATTTATAATAAGCGTAATTTCATGGAATGTGCAAATTTGGACTAAAGTTTGGGAGCGTGAGCAGACAGAAATATTTGGGTGCCATAATTTCTCGAAGTCCTCGAGATTCAGGCGAAATTGCGTGTTGTTCTGCCTTTGTTTAATTTGTAAGATCTGTTTAACTAATTTAATTAAATTGAAAAAAAATTAGGTAAGTTATTTAATTATAAGAAATATAATATATATTTTTAAAAATATATAATTATTTTTTTTTTTTCTATTTGATTATGGTTAAAAAAAAAATCAATAAATGTAATTTAAAAATTGATAAATATAAAAAATAAGTTTTATATTTAGAATTAAGATCAACATGATAATTAGGCTTTATATTTACACTTTCCTTGAAGTCATTTTCTCTTGCTTAATTATCTATAGTAGGCAATCCATGACTTCAGCTAACGGTTTAGATCCATGGTGAGTAGTTTAAACCAAGAAACAAACCGATCCATAAAACCAACTCGAACTAAAATCTTGGACCAAAGGGAAAACAGAAAACGTACATTATCCTGGGGATGACCCTGTCACCGTGCATGACAGTGCAGAGAAACAAGATGATCATAAGCATCGCTTACATTTGTAGTGAAAAAAGATGGCGTCCAGCTTGAGTATTGAATTTAGTTAACTGATAATTGACATTTGCAGGCTTCAAGCTAATGGCTTTTCTACCCATCAATTGAATTGGTTTAAACGAGTAATTTATTTTCAAATTCTTGGTCTAATTTAATGAGGTAGGGTTTGAGTTACGCGATAAATAGACGTCGAGCGCAAGATTCTAGCTCAAGAATTTTTTAATTGTGAATGTGAAGAGAGATCATCATATCCCATTATAGCAGATATGCTGCTCAGATCCACCAGTCTAGTTTTAACATCTCTATCGACCTTTACTTTTAAACTGTAAATTCTCTATTGACCTTGACTTTTAAAATTTCTTCCATTCAATACTGATGTCAAGTCTCTGCTTCTCCCCTCCCCCCCTCTTTTTGCTCCTTTCTTGTCAGTCCTGAAGAAAATCATTCTATTTACTTCAAAGAAATTATAATGAGAACTAGGTCATTGTGAACAGGGGATAAGTGTGTAGGTAATGGAGCAATGTCAAAGTCAGATATTTGAATCAGATTCATCAAACCCATTTGCAAATTAATGGCTGAGACTGAGCGCTAAGAAGAGAAAGGGAAAGGAAAAGAAAAGGAAGGGAAGGGGGCATGAATCTGGGCTCCGAGGCTATAGTGTGGTCACCCCATGGGACCACTTATCACATGTTCTCCACCTTCCATTCTTCATTATTACACCTTTCCTGCTCCTTTTCTTGTTCCATTATGAGCATTCCGGATTCCCAATTCAACTTCTCAATCAACGGCTTACATGAAATCACAGTACCAAAAACGAAACAACAGCCACACAGTAATGAATGTGCTAGTATTATGACATTGAGGTATATATATAATTTAGAATTTGACCAAACAATCAGTCGTGGAAAGCCCTGCAAATGCATTGCTCTCAAAAGAATTGAGGCTTCATCCATAAAGAAGCGGTCTTTTAGCATCTTGTATTTGCGCCTTGTATCTGCTTCCTCTAACCGTAT
This sequence comes from Neltuma alba, assembly GCF_004799145.2. Taxonomy (NCBI): domain Eukaryota; kingdom Viridiplantae; phylum Streptophyta; class Magnoliopsida; order Fabales; family Fabaceae; genus Neltuma; species Neltuma alba. The sequence goes on from NW_021636357.1 coordinate 236,587, forward strand.
CACAAGTACAGAATGACTCTCTGTGGCTATCACTTCAAAAATTTGAGGGGGAAAGGAGAGGAGTAAGAATAATAATGACGAGGACGACACGAAAGAATCCCTCTTTTCGAAGATGGCAATAATTTTACATGTTAGTAGTTTGTATAGATTAGGTTGCTACTGAGAACAGATAATAACTTCCTTCTCTTACACTACAAAACTTGGCAGCTATGCTATGGATGCCAGGATAGTAACCTGCAATGCACACACAAGTCCGTTGTTAGTGAAAATTATAATTATTTCATGCAATATTCCTGCTTCAACACAAAATATCCTACCATTGTCAGTGTTGTTAGTTCCAGCTATAGCAACAGTGAGAGGCGCCATTAGTATCTTTTTCTGGTTCTGTGCCTGATAGTTACTCTGTGGCAACAGGTAGAATTCAGTAAAATTTTATAAGAAGCCAAAGAATTATTAATGCTGATCTATAATATGAAGAAGACGGGCATGCCCTGTCTTATCAAGTGATAATTATGTTGCTACATTGATTTAGATAACATGCTTCTTCTCACACATAGTAAGCAACCAGCTCCTGAGGTTAACATTCTACAGAAGCTTGAGAATGAAACCCAAGAACACAGTAAGCTCAAAGTAAATTTTCACACTATCAAGCGTCCTTTCTTTTCCACCATAACTAGCAAATTTCTGTAGATGACTGAGATATAGCATCGTATCCATACCTGGTTGACCGGGTTGATTATTTTCTGCATTTTCATGGCTCTTAATGGTACTTGGTTTGCTGACAGTTGGGTTGTTCATTGCCTGGTTCTGTTCAAGAAAATCAGTCTCATAAATAAATGTGCTCATCCATTGAAGCTCATAAAAGATTGACCTTCAATTGTGATCGATAAAGGAAAAAGAGTTCGTCAAGAATCAATGGCAGTTCTCGAGCACCAAAAACCAACTTCGCACGAGCAAACAAATTTGTTTGACTTGTGGTAAGTCTTGGGAGTCAGTGCAGTCATCTCAAGGATTACTTAGTAAATGAGGCATCTAAATAAGACTGATTTATAAATAGTTGGAAACCCGATAGGTCAGAGGTATGGCGAGATTACTTTGGGGGGGGGGGGGGACAGTAAATGACAATATTTACCTGCATGAACTGTAGATGCATCTGGTGGGGACCAAGGCATTGCTGATAAGGATCACTAAAGTTTGGGATCCGTGACTGACTGGGAACAGGTGGGACAAGAGAAGGAGGCATATTATTTTCCGGTTGATTTGGAGCGGCTGCTTGCATTCTAGATGAATCAGGCTGAGGGGCATGAGGCATTTGGAAATGAGGCATAGGGAACCTTGGTCCCAATTGAGCTGCCGCCGCCGGTGGCATAGCTGAAGCAGCTAACACATTGGGAAATGGCATTAGTGGCCTATTCATTCCCATTTCCATGCCCATGCCCATGCCCATGCCCATGCCCATCCCCATCCCCATCCCCATCCCCATTGGTGGCATATACTGTTGGATTCCGGGAAACATCATTGGTACCATCCCACATCCCATGGACATCATCTGCATACATGAATTATAGTCATGATTTATGATATGTCAACATGGATAGAAATATGCATGATGATTCCATATTTGATCACGACAGTTATAGTACATGCCTGAATCAAGGGATGTGGAGCTTGTTCTGATGAAAGCTTTTGAATAAGAATGCAACAGGAGGTTTATGCATTTTTACCAAAACCTTTTGTTGAGTTGAGGGTCGGTCAGCTTAAAGATTATGTGCATTTGTAGGTGTACTTAGAAGATAGAAGAAACGAAGAATTCACCTGCACTTGTAATTGCAGTGACTTCAAATATTCAATTGCTTCATCCAGCATTGAAGCTTTGTCGGACTGAATCAGAAAAGCAATGGAAGTTATAAATCACCATTAGGAAGAAAAATTAATTCCAAAACCCTTCACCCCATATGCCCAAGAAATTAGTAGTAAGACTGTGAGACCTTATTGCAGCGAGGGATAAGTTCTTGCAAGGCTCTCATCTTTTCATTAATCCTATCTCGACGCCTCTGCATGTGAATGTAACCGTAAGAAGATTATGAACAGTAAGAAAAAGATATCAACATGTTAATTTTTACACGAATGCCATGCACTGACCCTCTCCGAGAGATTATGAACCTCTGCAGCACGGGATCTTTTAGTAGATGATGATCCGCAGTTTTGTTTCTTGGCTTCAGCAGATTCACCGTAGACATCCTTTTTTGCAAGAAAACAAATGGAAAGTAAGAAGCAAAGGAAGATCAGGAAGAGATAACAACTATGGAAAGAGCCTTTGATCTGAGTCATGTTCCGTTGCAAGTGACAGCTTCTTCGCAGAAGAATCTGAGTGCATGACCTGCTAACTTTAATTGGGTTTATGTCAGTTCTTAGTCCTAATTGGCTATGGTTTGAGTGAATGACAATCTAGCAAAAACATCTTACTGGCTCCAAAAGCTTCTCGTTGACCACTGGAATAAGTTGATAAGCTTGGCCAATGATTACGTTCTCCAACCGTTTTAAAGCAAATTAAAGTCTTAAACAACCCTATTTATTCAATGGCGGCTGTGGACATTTCCACCAGTCGATTGAACAAAGCAGATGCTTTCCATTTGTTTAATCAAGTGTTTTTTTTTTGGGGGGGGGGCGCTTAGATTTGGTTTTAATATATTAATTTCTTTCAATTATGTTTGAGTAAAGTTATACATGAACTTTACGATTACCTTATACAATCTTGCTTCAAAAATTACGTTTGATTATCATCTAATTTATTTACAATTAATAGAGCTAATTATTCCCCGATAGAGGGCTTTTTCAAGAACAAATTTACTTGACTAATTTTACAGTCATATTAAAAACAAAATCACTCCACTAGATTATTGAAAAAATTATGATTATATTTCAACAAAATAAAAATACATACCTGAAATATTGATATATATATATGAAATACAACTATATAAGCATAATTAAGATAAGGCCAGTGATGAATAATTAACCACGCAGTTTGATATTTTTGGTACCCCCCCCCCCAAAAAAAAAAAAAAGGCCACTGATGCTATTGCTGCTAGTTCAGCTAAAATTCCTTTAAAAAATTGATATGCCAGTTACCAGTAGGAATTTGACTCTTTTTATTTTTGAAGGTTAAAAAAGAAAAAAAATACTGGCAGTCATTGAACGAGCAGTAATTTACTGGCAACTCAACTCGCAAGTCAGAATGTTGGAGTCCTACGAAAGCTTCAACGTCACTCATCGTCAGCACCATGGCGGAGGCCAACGCACAGGGAAAGTGCAAAGAGAAGAGGAAGGGAAAACGGTGAAAATGTAACTGCAAATTCACTCACCTCGCTGTGGCACTCCGATTCATCGGGTTCCCGGCCCTTCCGTTTCCGATCTTCAGTCGGAGGTTTCCCTGCATGTTCAGCACCCCCGCTCGAACCCCCCGGAGATGACGTCGCCATCATCTCGCACGTTGTTGTCCCCCTGCAGCCAGTATCTCCGCCGACCGACGTTGACGAAGGCGCCGCGGCCCCGGCAGTGCTCAGGGTTCCGGGATCCTCATCACGCTTTGTTGGCTCCGCCGAGTTTCTGAAAGCCTCCGAGACTCTGGAAGCCGACGCCATCAAGGCCGGAGTGTCGCATGAATCTACCACCGTCAATTCCTTCATTGCCGTCTTCGAACTCGACGGTCCCGTTTCGACTCTCGCATTGTGTTTCGAGAAGTGCGCGAAGTTCGGTATCATCGTCTGCACCTGCTCCGGCTTCCGTGGAGGTGGAATCGGCGGCCGTGGAGCGACCGACCTCGATGGCTGCCGAAGTTCCGTTGCTTGAGACTTACGGTCAGGATTTTGCATGGAAATGTTATTGACAGCAGGCTGCTGCGGGTAGAGGATGTCGGCGCAGAAGTTATGATCCAAGGGAGGATCATCTACGATGGGATAATGAAGCCAGGAAATCATTTCATCTTCTTGCATGAAGACATGTTGATTCTGATAGTGTTGTTCTACTTGCTGTGAGGGTCGAATCTCACTCGCCGTCGATGGACCGGCTGGAATTACGCTATCAGGGTACCTCTCTGGCTGCGGTTTTCTCTGAGACCGTTGATTCTGGCTCTGCATCACGACCTGGCCGTTTTGCCACAGGAGCTCCATGATGTCGTCCTGGGCCCTGTTTCAATTTTCACTGTTAATTAAAGGAACCAAAACACTCTGAAGAAAATTAACCTGTTCGGAGTTTTTTATTTTGGGAGATTGAAAAGAACTTACACGGAGGGCTTCTTTTGGCGGGGCACCCCAGAAGAAGACGTGGGCATCGGATATTCATCATCATCCATTTCAATTTCGAAATCTGGAACACAGTAATTCATACTGATTCCGTTGAGCTAATTAACAGTAAAAGAGAATTCCTAAAAGGAGAAGGATAATTCATCAGAAGCAATTGACCAAAGCAGAAGCTATCAATTAACAGAAAAAGGAAGCTCACAGGTGCAACTCCCCAGCTAGTCACCATTCACGAGCATACAGTTCTGTGGGTCTGTGAATTGATGGGTGAGAGATATGTGTGGAAATTAATATAGCTGGATACTGGGGAAGATTGAGCGTGGATTGGAATGTATACGAATCAGGGCTAATAATCGGTGGGTAGGGGATGAGAAATCGTGGAAGGATGAATGGGGCAGTTTTTGCGGAAAGATTTGGTGTTGGCTGGAAGCTGATGTTTGCGCCTTGTTTGCCCTTTAGCGTTAATTTGGTTAGGGAAACAGAGGGAGCAGCCCCAAAACTCAGCCACAGATAAGATGTCTCTCTCCGAATAATGCGAAGCAAAAGGACGAAAAAGTTTTTTGACGGTTTGTACTCCATTCACCTCTTCTCCTTTCTCAATTCTCACCCCTCTTCTCTTTAAAACCCATTCTTTCTCTGGCCAATAAAATAATGTATTTTTGTATATACGCTTAGCGCTCCCATTTCTGCTTGATCGAGCTAATAATATATGCACATTAAAATGAGCTCCTTTTTGATTTTTTCATTTATATTTTAGCGTTGCCTTTCTTTTTTTTTGCTAAAACATAGATATTTTTTTATTAAAAATAATTTTATTCGGATACTGTCAAATACTCCTCCGGTCCTAATTATAAGACCCAATTGACTTATTTGAGGAGATTAAGGAAGTAAGTTAAGTTGGTTATTTATAATAAATAAGTGTTGTCATTCCTAAAATATCCTTGCTAATTAAGTATATTGGCTAAAACTATCATTATTAGACGGATTATCTTGGAAAAAATGCATAAATATAAGAGACAAAATGGATTGGGTCTTATAATTAGGACCAAATAAAAAGTTAAATTGGGTCTTATAATAAGGATCGGAGGAGTACTAAATATGATACTTCTCCTAACAGAAATTCAAACTTAAATTCTGCTAGCGTTGGCTTTCATGAGTACAGAGGTTGTCAGAAGAGGAGGCTGAGGCGGATCCTTTCCGGGGGGCGGAGGTCGCCCCTTGGAGCGCCAAATGGCTAGGTGGGGGGCCCACCTTACTTACTCGTATTTTCAGTACATACGCTTTGCTTTGCCAATTCTACCAACCAGTTTCCCTTTGTGAACTTCTGCTACTAATATTATTACTATAACAAAAAGAGTGTTTAGTAACTCTTAAAAATATTTTTTATAAAATGAGACAAGTTTTTTTATATATTTATTTTGTAAAACATAAAATATTTTTAAAATTATAGTTTGATTTCTATTCAAACACCTTCTAAAATATTGTTAATTTAATTATTAAAGAACAAATGTTTTTAATTTAAACATGCTGGCATCGCCCAGCGTTGCTTTACGTTTTATGGGGAGAGAAGCGAATCTCGGTTCCCAGGTATGCTCCTACCAATTGATTATATTCCTATCTTTTATTAGTGGCTCACGTTGATGGATAAGTTTATTACCCACTTATGATGTGGCAAAACAAAGCTTTTTATTCCCGTTAAGTTAGTTTTCTTTTTGCCTCCCACCATCTCCTTATTATGAAGCTTATTTTTAAGGTACAAATAGAAGATTGATTTAAATACTTAAGTCGGGTGATGAAGTTTGCTTTGCTTTAATACTTAAGTCGGTGCAGTAAAAGATATCTTATTTTTTAATTCTTAGCATCTAACTCTAAGTATTAAAAAAAAAAGGGGAAATTTGCGATGATGATTATTGTATTAATATTATTGTGACTGTATTCTTCTCCAAATAATTTTAATCGGATAAAAAACATTAGTATTTGTCTAACTTTATGTCCTTCTATCCTGTTGATTAAAAATTGTTATCTTCAAGATGGGACGTCAGTTTGCATCTTCGCTGATTATTTAATTATTTTGTCAATAAAGAAAATAAATAATAGGGACATATATATATTTATATCATTATCAAGGAGATCCACATGTCATTTTTTATAAATGTGAGTGGCCAAAAATGGCCATTCACATTTATAAAAATGGCCAAAAATGGGCTGCGCTTCTTTGCTTATTTACGTGCATGCGGTCTTCTCAAACTCAGCAACTCAATCATACACGTTGAAGTTTTGTTGGCGCAGTCACACTTGCCGCTACTTGCTACATATAATTCACACGCGCACACACGCACACACAAAGATATAAAAATAATTCAGGCCCAAAAATTATGTTATAATTAAATGAACAATCAAAAAAAAATTTTATGTCCTGAGAAAAATTTCATTAATAATTAGGATTGGTAGGAAAATTAAAACATATAAAATATTTGTTTAATTTGAACTTTTATTCTACATAGAATAGCAGTAGTATTATTATCCAATGAAGAGAGAGGGTCAAAAAGGAGTGATGAGATTAATCAGAGTAAATCACTCATCTCTTTTTAACTGGATCTTCTAATCATTGGAGAGAATTGTTAATTGTTTAACATAATCATTGCTGTTTTCTCCCGCCAACTTTGATTTTTTTTTTTTTTAGCCATAGATACATAAACTACGATAAACATAATAGTTGCCAAAAAGTTGGCAAGAAAAGTCGCCAAACAAATACATCATTTTTTTCCAACATATGTTAATACATATTATACTAGTATATCTACATTTAATACAAAATTGATAATACTGTCTTTATTTAAAAATCATGAACAATACAATTTACTTTAAAGTTTAAACTTAACATGCTACAAGAGTGGATGGGTGTGTCTTAAAAGCGTAAAATCAAAGGAAAATCACTTCGGTTAAAAAAGGAATAAAAGTAAAAAATAAAAAATAAAAAAAACTAACGGTCACCAACACACAGAAAAAATGACATATATGCCTCCAATTCCGTGAACACCACCTTTGCTTTCTTTTTATATTTCCAAGTTATTGATGTAAAATTAAAGCTGGGTATAACTTTTATATCTTTGATTGGTATTTATTTTATTAATTAAAGTATAAAGAATTTGATTTTCAAAAATAACATTTATATATAATGTAGACGATGTTCTTGAAAACTTTGTTTAATGTTATGTTTGAATTACAATAAATAATAAATATACAAAGAAATTACTGTTTTTGTTGTTTGTTTAAATAGTGTACATGCTCAATCATTTAGATTACTATACAAATGGATGAGAAACGACAACCAAATTGAGCAAGCTGGAGACAATAGTAGACAGTATTGTCTTGGCCTTGTTTGATCATGAAGTCTAGGCCAAGCATGTCAATTCCTATAGATCATTAATTGTGATTTCTACTCAAAGGACAACATGTCCTCTCCAAATTATTGATATACATCTAAAACATCATAATTATCGTCTTAGGACTTTTCTGGCAATTCAAAGCGGACAGCCTTAACTTCAGCATCGGCACAAGTTTCTGCTGTAATTTGAAATGCATGACCAGAAACATTAACATGAATTACCAGTAAAAAATATGAAAAACTTTTAAAAAATGATTCACGAATAAGAACGGATAGTGTAATTTGTTATCCATAAAATTTCTTGAGAAAATACGCACTACTTTAGAGGATCAAGCTAATTAAAGGGTCATAATCACACTTGAAATGACAATAACATGTCCCTTTAGTATAAGGAAAATGAAAGAAAATTTTTTAATAACCTTAATTTAAAAAGTTTAAAAAGTGAAGTTATAAATTTTAATTAAAAAAAATATAAGATAAAAGAGTAAAAAAAAATCAATTAAAAACTTTCAACCTTTAATGTCCAATTTTTTAAATCAAATTCATTAAAATTTCTTATTTCTCCTCCCTTTTTCTTGTCCTAAACAGACTCTTAGGAGATGTTTGGATGGAAACCAAACCATGGTTTCAAAAGTGCTTTTACGATTTACGAAATAAATATGTAGATGAGTTTGCCTCGTCTTACGTAAAAGTACTGCAACCCCCTAAGTCGAAGACTTTAGAGTAATGTTGAGGAAAGTTCTTAAATATATATGTGTGTGTGTGTGAGTTACGTAATCACATGGTTAATAGAAGGTTTTTTGACTTGTTTAACCTATATGAGAGAGTTTTATGTGTAACATGGATGAACGACTGAAATTAAAGTTTAAGTTTTTTTGTAATATTTTTTGTCAATTAAATTTTTCTACAACCTCATGAAAATTAGGATAACAATAATAATAGATTTGTTCATAATAGCAGGAGAAAGTGTTGGAATCACGGTGGACACTGCATAACTAATGATTAGCATGATTAAGTAATAATTAATATGATCTAAGAATGGAATCAGAAATTGCGGCAGACTCCATTATACAATCAATGAAAGATATATAAGTCAAAGTTACGATTATATAATATAAGCTGAGCTAAACATGCATTATATCATACAAACTAAGCCAAGCATGCAATCAGAGACTTAGAAAAGGAAGCATGACGCATGTACGTATAATGCTTAGCTTTAATTCAAAAGGCAGCCGAAGCAAAGTAAACAACGACATCAAAAACAACAATAATACTCTCTTTTATCTTATAAATTTGAAACCAGTAATTTTAGTTCTTAAAATTTAGTTTTATTTTAGTTTTGGTTGTTGTTTTAAGAACTAAAAATCTTAAGCCGGGTCAAAATAAAATCAAATTTCAGAAATAAAAATCAAAACAGGGTCAAATTTAAAAGACCAGAACTGCTAGTTTCAAATTTTAGAAATCAAAATTAAAATGAGATCAAATTACATAAACTAAAAATACTATTAACTGTTTTTTTATAAATAACTAGCTCAACTAATTTTTTAAATTTACATATCTCGTTCGCACATTTAAAAAAAGTGAAAGGAATAATGAGGAGGCAAGACATGATCAAGCGGAGTGGAAGCATGTGGGTAAATAATGAAACAAGGGAACAATATGATAATAGACAGTAATAGGGAAGGGGGGCCCACATAAGCAGGAGGAGGGGCTAATGGATAAATAATGGGAAGGAAAGAAACATTAAAAAAATGTAATCAGAAATAAAGAACGAATTAGAACGGGGGAGGAGCTAGTGGGTGCGGGGTGGGTGGGAAGAAGAAAGGGAGAGAGAGGGAAGTGTGAATGAGAGAAGAGAGAGAGAGAGAGAGAGAGAGAGAGAGCATCATTTTCATATGTAGTGTCTGGCAACAGAGAGGCATCTTCGCATGACGCCTTGCTCCATTGGGATTAGAATATTGGAGGCAGTTAAAATGAAGACGTGGATGCCACTAATCAGTTGTACGACACTTGTTGGTTTTGGGAGGCCTCCAATAACTGGTGGGTGAGAGAGTGAAGTGAAGAGTTAAAGCAGTGGTCGGAGCAGCAGCTTCCACATTGCTCCATTAATTTGATTAATTCTCATAATTTATCTGTTGACGACTCAAACTATTATCACTTACTAACATATTTTTCTGTTCCTTTTCAACATATTTTATACAAAATAAGAAAAATCTTAAATTCTATTAACTTTCATTTAAAATTCAACAACTTTTCAATTCTGGCTCTATTTAATATATATTATATCTCATGCAAATAAAGTTAACACAATAATAAATAGAGAGTAAAATTGTACATCCAGACAAAAAAAAATTCTCTCAATACTCTTAAATAAGATCAAAAAATATTTTTTCTCTCTGTCCTGTATAAATAAGACAAGAGGAGTATACTCCTATATAGTGCACAATCGTATGGCTCAATTGATACTAAATATTGTTTTGGCTGCAGAAATCATTGTGAGCTTGACCCTTGTGAGTCATACCCACACCCGCAGAAGGTTGTCGTATTCATAGCACCTTATTATATATAAACCATTCATTAAATTTATCATATAAATATATATTTTTATTCTTAATTTATTTTCCCATAGATTTTTTAAAATACACTCCTCCGGTACTAAATATAAAACTCATTTTTTAATATAATTTATATCAGAAAATAAATATTATATTTAGAAGCGAAGAATATATATATATATATATATATGCATATGAAATATGGTAAAAGTAAAGAACCATTAAGTTTTAAGGCAGGGTTAATAAAATCAGATTTTTCTGAGTCCCAATAAGATCGAATGCCAAAGAAGGTCAAAGGAGTAGTAAACGTAAAAAGGTTTTATTTTTATTTCTACGTTTTTCTGAGATGCTATAAAGAATAAGAAGTGGGAGATAAGGAGAAGAGGTTGGCAATAGCAATGAAGGTGTCATTAAAACAGGAGAAGGGGGAGGCGTGGGGGCCTCCCATGCTGCCACCTCACACCCCCCCCACTTGCCCTTCTCTCCTTACTTCATATTTATACATCTCTATTATTTTCTATAAAATTTTTAAAAAAAAAAATCGGGAGACGAGAATTTGATATTTTTCCAGCCTCCCATCTTCCCCTCGCAAATATAATGAAGTCATAATTCACCTGAATATTAATTTTTCCCCTGACTTTTACACTATATTTAATGGCCTACGCCTCTACGGTAAGTCTGATAAAATTTACAACGAATGACGTCAAAAAATAAACGCCCCGAACGGACCCAACAGTCGCAATCAGAGATCAAATATAATTTTATAATAATAAACGGAAAACTTAATCCCAAAAAATCAAAAATAAAAATGTTTTATGACATGAGACGTAACGCTGCAGGTAGTTCAAACACAAGACGGTAAGGAATTAAATTTTCTTGCAAATGCGTATAATCAAGAACAAGTCGCTGTTCAGTCTAAGGTGAACAAAACCGAATCGTAACCGAAAACCGAACCAAATTTAATTTCAGTTATTCGATTTGGTTATTTTAGTTTTAGGTTATATATTCGGTTTTTATTTTTGTAATAATTTGGTTTCGGTGTTCGGTTCGGTTAGTAGAAAAAAATTTCGGTTATAACCAAAAAAACCAAAATAAATATATTATATATTTATATTTAATAAATATTATTATAATAAATATATATGTGGGTTTATGTGAACTTTTTAAATATATTTATATTTAATAAATATGGTTATAATAAATATTATTATAATGAATCACATTAAATGATAAAATATTTAATAATTAATGGTTGTAATTGTATTTTATTATTTTTAATTTAAAATCACTTTCATATTTATATATTTCGGTTAATCGGTTAACCAAACCGAAATATTTCAATTAATTCAGTTTCGGTTAGTTCGGTTATCAGTTTCGGTTTGGTGTTTAAAATTTATTCTATTCGGTTAATTCGGTCATTACTAATAACCGAACTGAAAAACCGAATACTCACACCTAGTTCAGCTGAGAGCGGAAGCGCTAGTTAAAGGGACCAAGGGTGTGTTTGGCAAGCACCCCAAACCATGGTTTGGGAAAAATGTTAGCCAAACACTCTTAAAAAAATCAAAACCCGTTTTGACTCCAAAACCATGGTTTTGAAAAAAACAGAAATTTTTTACTTTTAGAGGAAAAAAGGGAGAGTGTGAGAGTTTATAGGATATGTATCTTGTTGTTTTTTTTATAAACATATTTTTTATAAATATATATACATATTAATTATTTATTAATTATATTATTTTATATATTATTAATATATGTTAATAAAAAATATATTATTCACAATTTTATTCCTTCGAATTAAAATATATCATAAAATATATTTTTTCTATAATTATCATATTAATTTATGTCAATTTGTATATATAAAAAGTAGTTCTAATAACAACTATCCAAACACTCACACTTTTCAAAATCACTTTTTCACAAAATCTATTCTTTCCAAAATCTATTTTTTTTAGAATCTATTCTCCAGAAGCTATTCTCCAAATCATGATCAAGTATATGTCGAGTTGGAGAGGCAAGGGTTCAGTTTTCGGTGTGGTGGTCTCGTCTTCTGTTCCTGTTTTGTTCGTTTCGCCCTTTGTCTTTTTCACCTTTTAGTCTCGTACTCTCGTTTTGGGCCTCGGGCCCTCTCTTTTACCAAAAAAAGTAAGAAACGAACACGTTCCCGGTGGGATGGCGGTGCCTTTCAGTTTCAGGCAAGAGCAACAGAATTAAAAAAATCCGACGATGGCCAGCAATTACTGAGGGAGGCAGACACAAACTGAGAGCATCCTTTATATTTTCAACACAAGGCCACAACACAACATCTATCATTTGAACTGAAAATTACAGGTTGGAAGGCAATAACCCCACAACAATGTAGAAAACTAAAAATTCAAGAATATCCAAATAATTGCAAAACCTATCAACCTATCACCAAAAGGCCAAAACCATTTTAATGTAATTAACGCACTGCATCCCCCATCACCAGCACTCTTCAAATTCATGGTGAATGTGAATATATATATATATATATATATATATTTATATATAAACAGATGAGGGAGGACACAGGGAAAACCACCTCAAAAAAAAAATATGCACGCAATGTACAGAATACACAACAATGAATTAGAACACACCCCAAACCCACTGAGTTTTCTTCAAGAAACCACCTACTCCTGGGTGGCATCAATCGCCACTCCTGTCCTTGCTTGTGAAATTCGATTTGCATAAATTGTGACCAACTTCAACTGTGTGCTGTTAAGCCCTTGCAAGTATGGCAAGAATGCTTTCCCCAGCATGATATATATATCCACCAGACAGAAAACAACAGTCTGTGCCACCCACCATTAGCATAGAATGAGAATAATGGTAGAAGCAAAATACACATACGGATGTAAATACACATGCACGACTATAGATCCATGTACCTTGCGAACATCAGCACTCTGGTTTCCAAAAGCTTCAAAAAGCGCAGGCAGAAATGAAGGTAACTGAGCCATCAATTCCTCCTGAGAGAGTCGGCCCAAAAGCTGAAGAACAGGGAAGGATAGTATGTCACGATGTGGAGGTAGTTTCAAACATAGTTTATAGAAATCATCCGTCAGATGCAAGATTAACAAAAGTTCTTCAGTCAATTACCTTCGTCAAGCAGTTTATGCAAGTGACAAGAGTTTTCTCATCCTCAGAAACCAGTAAAGGGACAATAACCTGAAACATTCGCAATTCTGAGCATCAGCTTTTATATCAACCAAAAAACTCCCCTCCTGCCCTCAATCCTTTGTTTTCTTTTCCACAACCACATTACCAGTAACATAGACGGCTCTAATGGTAAACTAAGAAATACTTACACTTAAACATCTGAATGGATCATATTGAGATAAAACAGTGTTCAGGCAGTGCTCCGCCGTATTTGAGACCTGAATAAGGGATGAAACAGATTGAGATTGGAAACAGAGCCTACACACACACACACACAAAACAGAACAAATCCAGTTACCTTGGGATGAATATCCTTGGCAACATGAAGCAACTTCTCAATTACAATTTCAATTGAATCTTCCATGGCATCTTTCTGGAAGCGACAAAATGTAAAAGCCAACCCCATATTCTATTAATGTCAGTCCCGAAAATGCCTAGGATTGAGCAAGGCTATAATCCAACTATATGGCAAGTAATAAAAACCTGGTTTTTGAGCATTTCAACTATTAATGATAGAGTAAGCTCTCTGATTGAGGAATCTGAATCATCCAGCACCTCAAGCACAACTGTCAAAATCTGATTGAAGTACTGCAAGTTCACCATGAAACTACGATTATGCAAGGTACAGAACTTCACATCTTTCATAAAGGATTTGGTCACAGATTTCTTATTTCAGTAATTATATCTGTCTACTAATCTCATTTTCAACTTGCTTGCATTCACGTAATAAGTTCTCCACACACACACACACACATCTTCAATTTCATATCGATCAGAAGGGACTAAGGCATTGGAGACACCCAAAGAAATTTAACATGATTTTATGATGAAGGATGATGTCTAAAGTTGAAGAATAAAACAGCATTTTCTATTATTTATACAAATATTTAGCACCAAGTAGAGCCATATCAACTAGCAAACACAACAGAATGACATGAAAACTGCAACTGCACAATCACAATCAATATGATGAACTTCAGTGAACAGGTGCTTCCATTCCAAAACAGTTTGCACTGTTAAGAACCATTGACAATCATACAAATTGAAGGCAGAACGAGAGATAATCAACATGAAACCAAACATACCTTGGTCCAAATAGAATGATCATTTGCTCTAGAAGCTTCAACCAACTGTTGAAGTGCAGTCCTCTTGCTTGAAACAGAGCTTCCATCACCCCCACTGCATACCTTTTACAAAACAATAGGTACATCTTATCACTTGTCCAACGATGAAGAATGTAATTATTAAAAAAGGATGATCTGCTACAAAGCTTTCTGTCCTATCATTGGACATTGGTGACATTGAGTTTTTCGAGTTCAAAATCCAGCAGCCATTAGTTTTTACAATGTGAAGTGCTTGGCAGCTTCCAGAACAAGTTGCACGCTTTTATGAGAATGTTTCAGGATTGTCCCATTTCCTTTGATTCTCTACTGTCAATCACTATCAAGGTCTTGAAAAAGGTTTGGACACCAAAATTTCAAGGATCGGTGCACAACAGTTTTTGGGTGATTTCATCAACATCTCCAGCAGGACAGAGACTCAGGCTCTCAGCTTCCTTATGGGTTAAAAGGAGTTCTTTTATTTCTTAATGAATTAGTTTTATTAATTTATTTTATGCTCTATTCTTTGATTTCTCTTAGTATTGAAAAATGTTTCATTCTCCTTCCGTGTCCCTCTCCATTTCCTAGAACCATCTTAAAACAAGTTTAAAAAAGAAGAAAAGAAAAGCAAACTCATTCTGTTTGCCACATTAACTCACCATATGAAGAATTTGAGGAATGCTGGGACCTGTGTCAGTCAAGGAGTTAATATTCATAATTTCAGCTGAGTGATGATCATGGTCCAATTCAGAAGGGTGTTCTTTATTATCTCCAAAGCTTTCAGTAACATTTGAATGTTCTGCAGATGTCAGACCATTTACATCCAGACCGGGAGTTGAAAGACCCTCAAAGTTAATGCTACTGTCCATATGCCCAAGTTGACTAGTTTGGTGTTGGCTTATAGGATTGACTGTGGATGCAAGGTCCTTGGTTTTTGAACCAAGGCTAGCCTTATCAAAATCAGTCTCATGATTCTGATGCAAAAATTCCTGAATTTCACCAGAAGCTGCTTGGCTAACGCTGGGTTTAACAAGGGTCGAGTCTTGGGAACTCCACTTCCTACCACTGTCGCTATCAAGGGAACCAGCAGAATACCTTCCAAGGTAATGAGCTTTCCTAGACACACCAACATACCCCTCTTCTGAGGATGTTCCTACAACATCATATGGGTCATAGGAAGACTTAGAGCGCTGCCTGTCTTTTTTGCTCTGTAAAAAGTTAATCAAGTCCACTTCGATGCGAGGAGTGTATTGTTTAAGGGCTCGCCTCAACACATTTTGCTCTTCAACTGACAAACTAAGGATGAAATTTAGGACTGCAGTAGAATCAAAGTGAGAATACACTGATATAATGCATGTAATTGCTGCCTCTTTGAGCTTTGTATTTTTGTCATGAGCCAATGGTGCTAACTTGGCAAGCCATAATTTCAGGATTCCAGCATTGGCAGCACCTTCAGGATTCATTGAATGCTTGTTAAAGGAGCTGATTGCGTATTCAATAACAGCCAACTTTGCTTTTGGAGACCTTTGTTCATCAAGTGAGCGGAGCAATGCAGGTAAGAGAGTATCTACACTGTAAGTTTTGCTAACAACTTCCAAAGTCATTGAGCTTGGTTGCCTAACAAGCTCTTTAGGGTCAATTAACCGAGAAAACACATGAGGTAATATCCTTTCCATGTAACTCTCGAAGGGCTTTCGGCATGCTGGAATAATATCTGCAAGTGTTGAGAGCGCAGCCTGTGCAACTTTATGGTGAGGATCATCCAAGTGCTGAAAAAAAAGCTTCATTACTTTCTCAAAATTCTGGACTACTTCTTGTATCCCCTTTGGACCTTGCTGTAACAATGAGTGAAGATAATTAAAAGCAGCAACCCTAGCAGACCAGTCAGAACCTGAACTAAGTCCTTCACTCAAGGCTTCATGAAGAGATGCAGGTCCATCTGTATAATTGGACGACTCTCCAAGGGAAAGTTGGCTATCATCAAAACTCCTTCTCCTTCCAACAGACATTCGCCCTGCCACATTTTTCCTCAACAATGGTCTCTGGAAATTAGGCACATGACTATTTTGTGAATCCCTAAAGTTTCCATCTCTATAAGTTGCATCCATATACTGCCTATCACTGTGTGGGTTCATAAACCGCCTAGCCTCCCTAATGTCACTGTTGTCATCAATAGAGCTTCTATCTTGAAGCCTTTCAGAAGCCCTTTTATTGGAGTATGATGAAAGTGCTGATAAAGGCTCCATAGTAACATTATGATGATATGATAACTTGGCAGAATCTTTGGAAGCTTGAATTTGAGTGATTATATCGGACAAACCCAAACCACCATTTCGACTATTACCTTTATTGACACCAGAAACAGTTGATTCCGTGGTCACAGAGTTTGTCATGTGATTAGATGCTGGGACAGCAGCAGGGAATGGTGGATCACGAGATGATGGAGGGTCAACTCCTGCGCTAGGGGCAATAAGAAAAAAAATTTAGCCGCTCACAAATAGTTTAAAGAGCTCTACTACTAATGCCATGAATGACAAGAAGCAATAAAGACTGTGATAGAATGTAAAACAACTACAAGACAAACTTATTTGGTACCTAGATCCAAACTTGATGAGCGGAGGGCTGATGAATTATGCTTATCAGATAAATCCAAACCTCTGAGCATACTTTCAATAGCAGTGACCTTCTGTTTGCTTGCATGCAACACACTTTCCAAGCTACGCTCTGTACCTTTACCAAGTGACTTTGCCTGAGTAATACCAGCAGAAACAGATGCCCCTGATGATAAACTAGAACTTCTATCCATAGCAACAATAGCAGAAGTCCCATATCCAGGTAGACTTGAGGGAGCAGAGGCCTGACTACTTAATGACAGCAATGCACCTCTGTCACGTACCGAAGGTGAGGCATGCCGCCTATGTATTCCTCCATCCTCTTCATTTATCAACTGCAAGTCAGCATTTAAGGGAAAAAATTACTTACGCATTGCAATAAAGTTAGATTTGTGTGTTTTAAGGTCATAAGCACATACCCTTTGAATAACAGGATCAAAGGATGAAAATAGGCGGCGTGAACGCTCAGGCCAAGTTTTTGCAAACATTCTATAGCACATCCTTGCAGTTGATCGAACCTACCAAGTTTCATACTCCAGTCATTGCCATTTTCACACATATAATTGTCAGCAATAGTGCAATCAGAGTCAACAAAATATCCAACAAATTTCTCTAAGACCAAGAAAATTTGATAAACTAAAAGGAAAAATAAAAAGTGAACAATCATAATTCATTAACCTGAACTACAACATGAGGGGCGGAATTCAAACAGCTTTTTAACCATGACTGTAGGTCTGAACAGCCACCAACTGATCCCATAAAAGTCACAGACTCTTTTAAAGCAAAGAAAGAATACATACACACACACAGAGGTACTCCATCCAACTTTAGGTCTGAACAGCCACCAATTGATCCCTTAATCCAAGCCCTCTTGCTTCCAAATCACTTCAGTTTTACCGATATATTAACCCTTCAATCTAACAATTCCTACTTTAAATTTACCCTGACCCTAACCTACGTCACACTTCTCTGTTTCCCAAGTTTCCAAAATCTTGAATTCTCAGTTGTTCTTGAAACTGAACGATTTTTTAAATTTTCAGTACGACTCTTGCAATTTATCATGTTAGAAATTGTAAGAGAATTTTGCCTAAGGTTTATATATATGCTAGGAGAACCACCATCGCTTCCCACAACTTCAACTGATAGGCATCTACCAGCCTGCTTTCTTTTGCACAATAGCGACTACATTTAGTCTAGCTAGAAGGAAAAAGAATAAAACAATAATTAAAAATGCCAATCAGGTAATAAATACGAAAGTCATAGCATGGAATTTACATGTGAATTCTTCATAAGCAAGGAATGAAAGGTACCACAATGAGCAGCAAATCAAATTTGGCAAACATGATACACGGTTCATAATTAAAGAAACATCAGCCAGAGACTATCAAGTACCTCACTCATTGCATCTGATACACAACATTTTATCATATCCTCATATAAATCAGCTGATCGCTGTATTTCGGGAGCATCAGGCCAATGTTCCAATATCAAAAGAGCATATTCACAACACCTACAATACAAAAGAAATTAAAGAATTATAAAAACTGCCACAAATTTATTCCAGTAACATGACAGTTCATACCTTGCACGAAGGACAGCACCGCGATCATTTTTTGCACAATCAGCTATACGAGGAAGCACACGAGCAACTTTACAATTACGCAGCATCTAAAAAGTACAGGGCAAAGGTGAAATTAACATATGGCACATGGGAAGAATTACTTAAGAATTAAGATGTTGCTTGAGCAGATATATATTACCGTTTTTATGCAGTTATCTGCAGACTCTGCAATCACAAGTACAGTAATCACAACCAGCTTGAAAAGGACCTGATTATCAAACCAAGAATTAATAAACTCTCTGAAAATGTCACAATCATGAAAATCAAAGATAAAACATAATGCTCACCGGTATCAACATTTCAGCACATTGTTCAAAATCACCCAAGAGTTCCTTTGACAAAAAGCATAATAGATGGCAAGCCTATAGCAAAACCAAAAAAACCAACAGAAAAAAGAATCATGAGAAGTTAAAGGAGATTGACGCATTGAGAAAGGCCTTGGACTTAAATAAAAATAACCATACTGTCTTTCTAGACAAGATTCCAATTTTAGCTACCAAAACGTATAAAGAGATCGAAATATATATATAGAGAGAGAAGAAATTGCAACCAAACAATTTGCTTGGACTCTTCTAAATTCTCATCCTCCTATATGTTCGTTCTTCTTCATATTTTTTTTGAACGGTGAATTCATATTCCATATATATTATCTTAACGGTGGAAGCATTTACACGTCATGCAAACAGAAACAGGGCCAGTAAAAAGGATAGAAAGGAGAGTGAGTGCAAAAGGAAATGTTCATGAACCTGCTTCACAATGCTAGATCTTCGATCAGATAATTGCACACTTAAAGGCCCAACAAGTTGCTTCAAGAGTCCCCGGAAACATGGATAGTCAGCAGCACCTAACAGAGTCATTTAAAAAAAAAAGGTTCTAACATGGCACCACAGACCAAAAACCCCAAAAAAAAAAAATGCAGTACATATCTCACTGAAAACAAAAGAAAGAGAGAAAATAAAGCCATTTTTCCACAAATAATTAACAGACAAGGAAAAGGAAAAGAAAAACTCTGGTAGATGATAAAATTTCAAAAGCATTGAAACATGATTGAACAGTTCAAATATTGCTTTTGATAGCCAAATAGACTCACTTGTCAGACTTAATAGACGGTTGATGGTTAGCACTCTGACAATAATTTACAGCCTTACCAGTACCCAGATTTTCATTTTATATCATTTATCAAAAAACATATTCATTTTCACAATTCTTGCATGCCATAATTTAGTGTACAAAGGTTATATACCGAATTAAAGGGCTACAATTAAATACTCCAACCCAATTCATTTAAATACAAAGATCACCACAGGCATCCGTCACACTGATCTCATATCACACATATTCTATATTGACAAATGATCAGAACCTTTTAGACTTGAAATGCCCTTACAGTATCACAATTCACATCTAAACAAAGTTGAATGTACAATACCAAATGAGCAGGATCCAAAAACATTCATATTTCAAGCATACGTAACTATGTACATACTACTGAAAGAGTGAGTAACGCTAACCTCCCAAAACAAGACCCTCAATTCTTTGCATGGCGCCAATTCGAATTGACCAGTCCTTTTCTGGCACAAGGGTTGATGCAATCTTTTCAAATTCCCTGATTAACTCCTTTTCTGAATAAAGCTTGACAGGATCAATGGGTCTCTCTGTGACATCACCTTCTCCTGCTTATAATGAGAAAACAATTTAGCATATAAAGAAGGCATGCATAAGAACACAAATGGTTCAGCCAGGACAGCATCCTTCTGTATCTGTAACAAAATGTCGACTCGAAAAACTTTTCAGGCATAAATCTTTTTTTAACAGTTTTAAACATATCATGCCTTTCCCCTCACATCACTCCAGCACTATCAAAATCATTTCAATTTGCCCAAAATGTGTGGTTTGCACTTGTATGATGTTACAATCTTAAAGTTGCTTGCGGTAGAAAGGAAGCATATGAAAAATTAAGAAATTAAGTCTAAAACTAGCCAGATTCTATAACTGCTATGGAATCAAGGTTAATTCACAATATTCATTCAACCTAAATTTGTGGATTCATCCCAGTTTCAAAATATGCATGCTAGACACAAGAATCCCAAAATTAGAGACACTGATTGAAACAAAATAGAGGATAATCACCATTACACATTTAGATTTATTTGGAAATGTATTCCTCATATGTAAGAAAACCTAAAAATCTGATCAGGCATGCTGAGACAAATAATATCACAGAAAGCAAATCAGACTCACAAAATTCAAACTATCTGTGCTGTCAAAGTTTGCAATTTGTAGTAGAGAGGAGATTACCTCAAAGGCATACATCACAAATAAGGTATAAATATGATTAAAGAGATCAATGAGCATTGGAGGGGGACAAATATGGAAGAACATACAGGCAACACGAGCCTCCAACAAGAATTGCATTAATACTAAGGGGGTGTTCGGATGAAAACCAAGCCATGGTTTTAAAAATGCTTTTACGGTATACATATTGACTCGTTTTGTGGAAAAGTGCTTTTGAAAAGCACTTTTATACAATCCCAAACACCCCCTAAATCAGAATAGCATTAACAATCCAAAAACTGAAAAGAGTCTAACCTCCAAAAAGTGATGTCTCCCTTGATGAACTTCTAGCCTTTGGGCTACCTTTCTTAGGATTAGCATTCAAAGGCTTAATTTCCCCACCAATAAAACCACTTCCAATGCCATCTGAGGAGCGAACTTTTGGCTGAATGCCCTCAAGCCTGGCATTAATATCTTTAACCTAAAACAATTGTGATAAAAAAGAACTGAAATAATAAAATCTCTCACGGTAGTTAATAATATAAAAGGACATTCAAGGTCAAAATCACATGCAATGATTGTCCAATAGACAACAATGAAACAAAAAGTAGTTTTTTCTTTTTAAAATTACCATAGATGATGGAAGATTGTGACGCTGAAGTTCATCACGAAATTGGGGTCCAGCTTGAGCATACATCTCCTGAAAGCGGAAAATCTCAAACTAATTAAAATTTTTGAAGAAATCATTTCGATATGAGGAGATCAGCAAAACAACTTTTCTTTATTGTACCATGAAGATAGTTAAAATTTTGTCTTCCCTTTTCTAAATTTAGAAGTTGAATTTAGAAGAAGAGTGTGAGGATATGAGAAAAGGGAAGGGAGGGAGAGAAGAATATCTAGAACCAGGATCTGTAATTCTAGATAGAGACAAAGAAGATATACTGAATAATACTCATTCCATCCATAATACTGCATACATGAGTAGCTTAAATAGTCTAACAGTACAATAACTGGACATAACTACCTCCTAACTTCATGACAGAGCAAATAAGACAGGAAACTGAAAATAATTGAAGTTAAAATAACGTAAGTCTGCATAACTACCCATACATAACTTCAAGCCTTATCCATACGTGTCTTTCTTGAATAGACAAGGGACGTTGGACTCTGACATAATTCAATCAAAAAATTCACACTACATGATTGAATAAATTTGATGAAAGTAGAAAAACTGCAAACTTTTAAAAGAAACAGAGCACATCAATCGCAAAATTAGATTTACTGACACAAATCCATTATGAGTACAAAGTGATATGACATAAACCACATTTTTTTGGTCTAGAGGCATAAACCTAAAAGTACAGCCAAGCCCTTTAGAGAGTAAGAACACTAAAATAAGACAAGATGTTATAGCCACCTCAATGCACAAAATAGCTGCTTCCCTAACACCAGGGTTTGGATCATTGAGCAACTGCAAAATCTGACGATTATTGAAAAGGGTTAGTATCACATCCTGAAACATCTAACCATGTAAAAGCTAAGTTCCGTTTTTTAAGTCTCAATAAACATACTGGAGGAAGAATAACCCGCTGAAGGGTAAGCTCGGTAGATGCAAATAGACCAATTGCAGAGGTGACAGTCCGTGCAAACTCCTCCCTGACTCTCCAACTTTTATGCATCCAGGCAAAGGAGCCAGCTCTTTCCACAATTATTGTGGGAGAAGAAACCTATAGAACAATAAAATGAACATATCACAATGGAAGAAAATCAAGTGGGGCCAAGAACATAGCGTAATCAAACATGCAGAAAAAATCACCTAATCTCTTTACTTTAAAAAGAAAATGCATACGGGTAAAATATTCATTTGTAGGTCAACTAACATATTCCTCAAAGGATCTTTTTTAGGATAAAAGAGAAATTTTATTATAGAGATGACAAAAATACACACTACTCGAAGATAAGAGAACCTCAGTAAAACAAGGAGAGCAAAACCTCAATAGCTTGTGAGGCAGTAAAGCTGACCAATCTACATACTAGAAATAGAGACTCCCATAAAAACCCCAAGCACAGAGCACCAAATGGAAGCCATAAATCCAATACAGTTCTATGGCATAGAACAAAAAATCAATAAGCTGCAAATTGGCACAACATTGCATTCTTATTATCAAAGCCTTTAAAATGAAACACAAACAACTCCAGACTCCAGAGTACTTTTGTATGAGGAAAAATGTTCCAAAGATAAGACGGTGCTTGTTAATGTAGAGATAAAGTGAAACAGTTCCTAAATCAGGCCTAACAGGACACACATGTCAGAAGAAAGTGCTGCATAAGCTCTGCAAACCAACAGCCATTTGGGTTAATCATGTTAAGTGATGCTCTCCATACAAAGGATTTGACCGCAGAAGAGCTTTTTGAGTGGCATATCTAGAAGAAACATGACCCTAATCAGAAGAATAAGCAAGGAGCAGAAAAATAAGATTAGCAAGAAAGATTCCAGACTCCGCTATCTTGACTGGATGGACAAAATGAAGCAAATCAACTAGAAGGAAAGAAGGACAGAAGCTCCCTGCTCTCTCAATCCTCAATAACATGCTCAGCAACAATCTACTCAAATAGCTAGCTTCCGGATCAGCTTTCTATGGACCTATCTTTTGTCCTTTTTTGGTATATATATAGACCTATCTTTATGCATAGGTTGTGTGCGAAAGAATACTACCTTGAATGCGTACATGATCATCAATTTCACAATATAACCAAACCTCTGTTACTGCAGTAATATGTACATGCAACATCCCTATTGAATTGATAATTGCATGACAGGCAGAAGAGCTTTCATGGTCAAGGTCACCATTCGGGTATAAAAATCCAGATGTCTTGCAAGAGTCATTAGACAATCGCTAAACCTATAGTCAAGCAAGTGGCAGTCAACATTAAGTGACCCATCAGAATTTTCATTCTCCCGAGGCTGGTTAGAATACTGACTAAACATTTTTTTTGAGCAAAACTGACTAAACATATGAATCAAACATTGAAAACTGGAACCTTCTCTATCACTTGTTTGGGTTTTGATGTCATTGAGCTACCTTTCAATACGCTCAGCTTTATTCTTGCTCTCACTTTTTTATTAATCTGTTTAAACTCACGTCAAGTAAATTAATATTACAAATGACTGCAACAACATGAGCTAGCATGTCTTTTATATCTCTCTTATTTTCGCGCGGATTTCTCTTCACAAAATTTGCCATTGCTCGCTCTCTTAGTTTTAATAATTCCTTGGACTTACACAGGAGTAGAAACTTCACTGCCACAGAAATGAGGAAGCATAAACTAATATAAGTTGTATGGCCACCCAACTTAATATTCTTCCTTATTCGGAATAAAGAAACAGGGAAAAACCATTTACAAATCCATCAAATGAATGCATTATTCAATCGCAGTAGATCCTTCCAATTTCCCCACTCTAGCTGTTGCCAGACTTCGAGTTCAATTAGAATTATCGAAACATGGAGTAATAGAGAAGGATGAATGGAATAGGAGAGAAGGATGAGCAAGAGACAACGATAGGACATCAAAGATAAGTACCTCCATAAGAGTAAGCAAGAGTCTTCTAGCAGCGTCACGAACTGGTTGTTTGGCATCCCCTAAGCGATCAACGACTGCAGGAACAAGCGCATTGAAGTGAAGTTTGAAATGCTCGCCAGAGAGCACGGCAGCAGACGCCAAAGATTGAAGTGCACCCTGAGAGACCCGAAAGTTGTTGTCTTTCAAGAGATCCAAGCAACAATCGACGAGGGATGTAACCTCGGACGAAGTTAGGCTCTTTCTGGAAGCTTCCAGAAGTTGATGAAGGCGCTCCACCCCGGCCATCCTCTCCTTGGTGTCCTTGGTGCGCGCAAGTTCCAGCGCTTCCTCCATTGCTGAATTCAAAAGGGAATGGATCTCAAGCCAGCAGATTCAGATCTGGGTGGAGGTGCTGCCGGAATTGCCTATCAAATTTAGCGCACAGAAGGTGCGACACTGACAAATGAAAAAAGGTGAAAAAGAGTCAGCGAGGGAGGGGGAGAGAGAGAGAGAGTGAGCGAGTAAGAATAAAGGTTTGATAATTGCACAGCGCTAAATTAAGAGGGAGGTCTAAGTAGAGTCCAACAGTGAGCATGCGTGAGAGAGAGAAAGAGAAATGTAGAGAGAGAAAGAGGGTGATTTCGGGCAGGGATGCGAAGCGCTAAAATGAGCACAACCTTCAAGGAAGAATTTGGTAAAGAAACACTGCAGAAGTTGAGACGATGAAGGGAGAAAGTAAACAAAGAAGGGCCGGGGAAGCGGGCGAGAGGCTAGGCTGACGGCGAAGATGACGAACGGAAGCCAATAGTAGTATTATCTGGTTGTGGCATGGTTTGACATTTGACAGCTAAGATGCTTGAATTTACGGTTGTATGCCAGTGTAGCGGGAGAAAGTGAGCGGCAAGGCTGGGGGTAGATATGTCATCCTATCCATGGCAAAAACAAAAAAAAGATATGTCATCCTATCCTTATTTTTCTTATTATTTTATTTTATAATTTTATGATAATATTATAGTGTGGGGTTTTTATATTGTAGTGGGTGAGATGAGGCCCGCCAAATCGTGGGACATATATTTTAGAGCTCGTAATACGGGCTGGGTCCACGGGCCCGGCCCGCCAACCCGCCAAAAATGACGGGTTTGGGTTGGCAAAATGCCAGCCCGCCACCGCTTTTTTTTTTATTTTTAATTTTTATATAATTTCTAATATGTTATACAATATAATTGGAGGATTTTAACCTCCAAATTTCATATTTACATCTTCTCATCCATGTAATTGCATATATAATACATACATAAAAGATCTACTTAATTAATTTGGATAAGAAAAATAGTCAAATTAATTATTTAGAAAAACATATGTGTTAGTTTTTCTAAAATATCTTCTCAAATTATAAATTAATCCTCACATTATTTTATTATAACTCATTATTCAAGTTTAAAACTCCAAGTTCAAATTTAACATTACAAACTAAGCCCAAACTTATACAAATAATTTTTTTTAAAAAAAAAAAGTTAGACGGGCCGGCGGGCTTTGGCGGACTCTTGCCAGCCCGCACCGCTTTTGGCCCGCACCACTGCGGGCTGGCCCGTATCCGCACCGCCAGCCCGCATTCCCAGCTCTAATATATTTTTCGCTGCTTGTGGCCCTATAAAAGAGAACCAATCCATTGGCAAGAAAAGAAGGAGAAGGATCGTTAATACTCTTGCTATTTTTCATAATATAACATATTTTATATAAAATATTATTTTTTCCCACCAAATACCACTAACTAACTATAAAATTCTCTGAATAATAAACTAAACTCTTCTAAGTAATATTTTATAGGATAGTCTCGATATTTTACGATACATAATTAATTTTAACTGATATTATTAATTTATATAAATTTATTATTAGATGCTTTTGGCCAGGATAAAATTATTAGATGCTCATAACAATGACAAGAAGAACTAGGTTAAAACTTGCTATGATAGATTCAAATATTGCATTTTATTTTTCATTTTAATTAGAATTAGAATAATTCTTTACATATAACGCACAACATTTTCATCCCCTTCCCTCGATTTTCCTGCCAAACGAAAAGGTCAGGCTGCTGCAGAAATTATACGGTAAAAGCTTATTTCTTTTTTTTTTTTGGTCTAAGTCTAAATTGTCATTAATATATGATGAAATGGAATGTGTTACTATCACGTATTATATTTTCTCATTATTTAACATATTTTTAATTTCACATCATGTCGAAAATTTTTGTATCTTCTTGTGTGTGGAAGTGGAACTGTGGATGGGGCTAATGCCAATTTTGAATACATGTTTTCAAATGCAATGGAATAATTAAATATCTATGATATTAGCATTTAAAATTTTCATAATTAGTTTTCTAACAAAATAAATTATTATTTTTCGAGAATCATAATAATATTTTATTGTCGTTACAATCTTTTCAACGTTATGTGAGTGTTGTTGTTTGAGAATAATTATAAGCTTAAGATATTATTATATCATTGAGAATATTAAATGGCATTGTCAATAATAAGATTTTTTTTCTCTGGGGGAAACAAGGTGTTGAGTTGAATTGAGCATTGTTAAAATTTTAAAGTGAGTGGTTGAATAATTAATTAATTACTACTAATTATTGATCGATTGGGATTGAAGGAATATCTATTTGTGGGAGGCAGATTTCTGTCCGATTCAGGCGAGAGGATTGGAAAAGTCAAAATTGGACGTCTTTTTCATGCACAGCCATAGCCTCTTTCTTTTCCTTTTCGCCTTTTTAGCTGTGAATTTCAAAAAACAACTGTATAGTTGAATTAAACAGTTTAACATGGATTTCAACTATGATTTTAATACAATAAAATTATAATATTAAAAATATAATTAACTACTTTTCCATCATTTTAGCATATACTTCCTTCCAGTCACATGATTTCCACTCCCTTCCTCTCAAACATCGGCTTGGGACCTAATAATTAAAACTCTATTTGGATTCACGATTAATAAATACTTACATAAGTTAAAATTTAAAAATTTTCATATATACTTACTTCATATTTTGTAAGTTACGATAAAAAGATATTTATAAGCCATTTCAAATACTCTAAACAGTATTTAATTAAATTTATTTATTTTAGGTGATTTTACGCTGCATGAAATAAATATATAAGAGATTTATTTCATAAAATGTAAAAGATTTTCTAAGTGAGTCCATGAGTTGTCAGACAAGCACTAAAATCTTTTCCATCAAAACCAAAACACGTTAGTTCATATTTTCTTTTTATATATGAATTAGACGAATGTGCGTGCAAATTTATTTAAGCGTCCTAAAACGAAGAATGAAAGATTTGTTTTAGTCAGGTCCTTGATTTCAATTATATTTTTGTATAGTTGGCTGTTTTTTTTTTCACATCGAAAAAAACAATTGTGCTTGATGAAGGTTGAACTTTTGGTGAACAATTATTTAGAATAACTTTTTTTCTGCCGACGAATGCATTTATACAGCAGCATATTCACTTTTATATATTGTTGGCGCTAGGATGTTTAAAAAAAAAATGTTGTGGTTGCTACTGTTACATCGACCTGTATTTATTTGAGTTTTGTAAATTAATTGACGTAATTATTAAATACTTTGACTAAATACAATGACAAAAGTCAATAACGTGCCTTACAAAATTAAGAGAGACTTCCTTGCAAGTAATGATACTCTGCAGCTACCACTAATGCGTTAAAGAATAAGACTTTTTCCCCTGTTTAATTGACTAAATGTTTTTAACATCGTTTTGTGCTGCCACCCTCTGGTTTTGTCTTATTGTTGTCTTTTTTTTTTTTTTGCCTGCAATTTAATTTTTTGATAATTTAATGGAACAAGATTACAAAATAAGTTTGGAATCTAACCAAAACCAGGATGGACCTCAATTGGTTCACATTCTGATAACGTAATGATGGTTGGATACGCCTCCCAAAGAGTTGTGGCCCATGATATATATATATATATATATATATACTCCACCGGTCCTTAATATAAGACCCATTTAACTAATTTGATTAGATTAAGAAAGTTAGGTAAGTTAGTTAATTATAAGAAAAGTGACAAATTTTTCCTAAAACACCATAATCATCTTTCTTAATATCTCCTCTCCCTCTTCTACTTGATTATGGTTGAGGGAGTATCTATAGGGGTAATTTAGAGAAAATTGATAAATATGAGAAATGGGTCTTATATTTAGGACCAAAACCAACTCAAGAATTGGGTCCTATATTAAGGACCGGAGGAGTATATATATTATTTATGATTCTTAATATAAGAGTTTGTTTGACTTTTAATTTGATCATAAATATAAAACACAAATATATTTTGTCTATCATATTTATCTATTTTTTAAAAATAATTCTTATAGTAGTTACACATGTTAAATATTCAAACAAATAATAATTTTAGTTAATACTCCTCCGGTCCTTAATATAAGACCCAATTATTGAGTTGGTTTTGGTCCTAAATATAAGACTCATTTCTCATATTTATCAATTTTCTCTAAATTACCCCTATGGATACTCCCTCAACCATAATCAAGTAAAAGAAGAATACGAGGTATTAAGAAAGATGATTATGGTATTTTAGGAAAAACATGTCACATTTTTTATAATTAACTAACATACCTAACTTTCTTAATCTAATCAAATTAGTTAAATGAGTTTTATATTAAGGACCGGAAGAGTACATAATTAATAAGAGTATTTTAAAGAAAACAATACTTAATTATTATAAATAACTAACTTAATAAATTTTCTTAATCTATTTAAATCAGCTAAGTAGTTTTTATATTAAGAAAAGGAGGTAGTATATATATAAGTTGACGGAATGTTAGTTCCAAAGTCTTTCAAAATGAATCATTATCGTTATCATTATTATTATTGTTGTTATAAACAATAATAATGAGTATTGTTGGATGAATTACAACAAAGGGACTAACTTTAGGATTGGAGCATTATAAAACTTGATGATAAAGCCACACCAACGACTGCTTTTGGACACACATGTATAATTTATGACCAAGCGAAAGGGGAAAAAAAAAAATTTACAACACGGCCCTTTTTTTCTTCAACTGCAGGTTTTATTGCGTCCGTGGCTTCATCCTTCATGATTTCACTTTGTGCTCATAGCAGATAATAAATTAAACTCCATGCACAAAATGTATATATATTTCATAATAAAGAAATATACCAAAAACGCGTTATCAGGCAAATGGGGAAAAGGTCTTGCAATAATGTATCAATAATACAGAAAGATTTTAAAAATAAAAAAAACTTCAAAGTGCCTGGAGGAGTTGGAATATATGCAAAACATAATTCTCTACAATCCCAACTACAGACTATAAACAGTCCAATCAGGTGAATGCATGAAACGGAATCTAACTCTATAAACTCTGGTTGCTCTCCAAGATGGCTCAATTCTGTCAAAATCCTCACGGGTGGCATGTCATTTTCAACTTTCACCGCGACTTTGATGGCAGGCAAAAAAAAAAAAAAATCACTCATGACTTTGATAAATTTTAATGGGTGACTCAGATGAGTAGGCCCGACACTAAAAGTATATATATTGGTCAGATTCCGGCATGATTCATCCGCAACAAGCTTGGATATACAGAATAAGACAAGACCAAGACAACTACCGTTACTAATGAGGTCTGAAAATGTTGCTTTAGGCTGATCAATTCAATGGTTTCACATAGCTGACAATCACTTCAACATGTGTTGTGGATGTAAATTTATTACCCAAGAAAAGAGAAGAAAAATGCAGGACCAAAATTAGGTGTTTGATCTGGTGAGCGATGGGATCTGTATTATATATTACAGGAAGAACTGGATCCAACTGGTGGATGTGAGGTGTGTGAATTGTGAGATAGGTGAAAGCTTTAGGCACATGCTATGTTGTGGAGCGATCTTTGCTTATACGGCAGCCTTGACGCAGAAGATTCAAAATACAAAAGTGGAAAGGAATTTGTCAGCAGCAGAAGCAGAGAGGGAGAAAGCGAACGGTACTTTTGAGCTGTCCAGTCTGAATTCAACATGCTGAGACTTGAGAGCACACATGTTATAGGATGCTCCAGAGTCATATGAAACACGCCAAGCCCAACTTAAAGTTACAACTCCATAATATTTTGGCTATCTAAGAATAACCCACAAGCCCAAATGTTGTCGAGAATCACACACAGAGTGTTAGGCCATGAAACAAAAATCAGAATATGCCCACATTGTCATATTATTTCTTAGGTGAGGATTGGCTGTTCATACATTTTGGCTTCTTAAATTTTTCAACTCTGAGGCGTGGCGATTCATCTGAAAAAGAAGATATTGTCATGTTTGATCTGTTATTTAATGCAATCTCGCAACTCATTTTAAAAAGAAAAATTGTTGGGCACTTATTTATTCATTTGAGACCTTACTGTCTTTTTCCCAATATTTTAACTGAGCTAACTTTTCACTCTTGTACTGTAATGCCCAGGTCTGGATGGAGAAGATGCAAATGAGGCTATGTCTGTTCATGCGTTCTCTATTACATGAAGGAGTGAGCATGGACTCAATGAGCCCAAGAGAACTTACACAAATAGAATAAGCTCATATAGACGGGAATGGCCAGTTTTAACTTGCAAATCAATTAATTATAGCTTAACCATAGATCTAGTACCGATCCAATCTTAATATAGTAGCATTGAAAGCGGTACATTTAAATATCGGATATATATGAGAGAATTACAACAAGATCTTAAAAAGAGAAAATAATAACTAAAAAGTTGCAATGACAAATTAGAAGTTGTCATTTTCTACCTTACTTGTTATTGCAAACTGTTTAGTTGTAATTAAGACTTTTTAGTAATTATGTTTTTCCTTACAGGCTTTATTGCAATTCTCCCTCTATTACATATATATATATATATATATATATATAAAACATTTAACAAGGTTGGGATATGCCGATACTAGGAGAATTAGATGGTGGAGTCCAAGGCCATGATGGTGGTGAGGTTCATAGGACTCATATACTGAGTAGGTCCGCTCAAGATTTGCTGCACTATGAAGCCCAGAGCACGTTGGGTTGGATGGAAAGCGTCCCAAAAGGCATAGATATCTCTGTTTGGGCAGAGGTTGGACAATGGGTTGCACTGTCCCACCCCATTGTACGCTCCTTGACCACAACATGCGACCTTGGATGTCACAAAACCTGTCAATATTCCCATGTCACCATTACCAAACACTACCCAAAAAAAAAATGCTAAACTTGATGTGTAACGTTATGAAATGTTAAGATAAAGACCAAATCTTTGAGGGTTGGTGATGAAGTCCATGTTCATTTGAAAGGCATTGACAGTGACGAACACATCAGACCCCACTTGGGCATTGAGCTCTTGGGTCATTTGAACCAGCAATGGATTGAAGATCTGAGCAGCTCGTTGCAACTCTGGCACGCACTCTCCGTTTCTGCTTCTCTGGGCTAGCTGCGACGGCACGCACCCCAGTGGACCTGTCCCGGTTACAAGCACCCTACGAGCCCCCAACTCATACAACCTCTGTGTCACTTGTTACATCAGCCCATATGGTCTCCATCAAACATAAAAAACCAGAAAAAAGGAATATATATAGTTAATGTTATTACCGTGAGGATTTTTCTGTACTCTGAGATGAGGTAGCGCGAGAACTGAGGGACGGTGAATTGGCGGGACCTCACAGTGACAGGCGTGACGAAATAATTATTGACGAAGTCGTTACCGCCAAGTGTCATCAGCACAAGCGCTCCATTCACTATCTTCTCTGCTCGGGCTGCCCCTACCAACCCACTTAGCCGCTGCTGGTACTGCTGAAACAGTTCAAATTGCTGGAAAATCCTTATGATGCCGACCTGTAGGTTTTTTTTTTTTTTAATGTTAGTCTGAATCTGCATTTTTATAGGGATTAAATAGAAAGGAGGGGATAGTTTCTCACAAATTGGATGCCTGTGTCGTTGAGAATTCCTATCCCTGCGGAAGCAAAGTTGGCTCCGACTAAGAGCTTCTGGCCGCTAAGCTGAGGGCTCAAGTATGGCAACGTGGGTTCAGAGCCAATCCGCTGACTGATGATGTCAGGGAGGTTGAAGCCATTAGAGAAGCGACCCGTGGGTCGATGGGTGGGATAGTCAATGCCGTAGGGAGGAGAGTCGGCACGCGCCGGGGTGGCCAAGTAGTTGTTGTTGCCACTGTCAACCAGTGAGTCCCCAAACACGAAGAAAGCTCGAGCTCCCTCCGCTTTCTCCGCAGCCAATGCGGTGAGGGCCACCACCAGTATCGCCACCGTCACTCTAAACTTGGGCATAACCATATTGTTGTTTCAAAGACCTTTTTAAGTTTTTTAATTTCTCTCGGCACTTGCTTCTGCTGCATGTCTGATCTTTATATAAGGGTGTGATCACACTATCATGTTCTTTTTCCCCGCGTTACCCGAGTACCTGTAACTTTCAGTTATAGTTTAAAACAAACTAATCTCGCTCGTTACTGGATATTTAACGGATGCGAGTGGTTAAATTAAACTGAGAAAGTGGGGAGTTAAAAAAGTTGTGCAGTTGTGCATGACAATGAGGATAAACGTATATTTAATGTGTCTGGTGCCCGACAAAAAACATGAATGCACCAGAAAATGGGGTCTCGTCCTGTTACTTGGTGCTGCTACGTTGCACTATAAGTCAACCATTTATCAAGAGTGTCAGTTCACTAGTCTAAGTTTTCAATCTTGTATCATAAAGCTTACTAGTACATTGTGGCTAATTAAGTACTGTTCTTCTACCCTTCTGCTTTTCCCCTTCAGTTTTCAATTTTTTTGCGTGAGAGACAAACCGTCGGCATAAAAAATTTACCTGGTGTACTCCAAAAGGTTTAAATTTTAATTCTTTGGATCCTATATATTCGATATATTCTTTACGTCAACACTACTAAACAAACACAGTCTTAAAATTTTCGGAGACACACATATATGTGTGCGTACATTTTTGTGTGATGATATTTTCAGCTGAGGCAACAAAATTCTTGGCACTTGCATTGCATACACGGTCACTTGCAAAGATGATTGACTTCAAAAAAATCTTATCTATGGATAAATATGTCAACATCAGGTCATTAAACCCTTTTTCGTTTCAGTGTACTGTGGTGCATGCAGTGCATGAGTGGAGGGAAACATGGCGTTTCCAATCCATCACTTCGTTGGCAATTGTCAATCGGGTCGTTTTTATGATATTAATGAACATTAAAATGGCATACACTCCAAAAGCACTGTAGTATGAGTAACCTGGCAGCTTGTGCGCCAAGTTCTTCAGGTTTCTCCGGTTTATTGATTAGGTTGGCATAAAGGAGACCTCCCTTAAGCTAAGACGCCCACGTGAAATCCATAAATGGCTACCACCAAACAAGATCGTTTTGGATCTTCCCTTGTCCCTCACCAAACTGTTTCTTCAAATGCTATACAATCTAGCTTGAAGAAAAACAAATGACACACAGCTCTGGTAGAATTCTATGAATGGTTTCTCATTTGGCACACAAACAGATTAAAACGTTGCTGATGCTAATGCAGACTATAGCAGAAGTAATGTACGAGTCTGGAATTCTGTTATTTCCCTGACATTGAATTGAAGTTCATGTGCAGCCATGTACGCTTAATCTCATGACCCAGCCTCTCTCAACCAGACTCGCTGTAATTTTCTTTCCGAATCCGCGGACATTGTCTTCAGTTACGTACGATTCTAGCAATGTGCTGCGGATCTATAGCATCCTCGTGTGTATATATATACGTGTGTGTGTGTGTGATCAGACTACCAAATTGTCCTACCCATTTATTTTCATCTGGGTTACTTCACTTACTTGATGGCTTTCCGAGAAAAAAAGTTCAACAATTTACAAGAGGATATATATATATATATATATATATTTTTCCGGTAGCATTGCTTCAACAGCTTTGTCGAAAAGAACCAAAAAGTATTTCCATATCGAGCTAATGAAAAAAGGAAGGCTGTTCACGAGAACTTTGGAATTGATGGACGCCAGCTACCGATATCATTGAGAATCCCAACAAACTTTTCGGCCATTAACTTCTTACTGCGTCTTTCGTTTTTGGGTCGCGAACCTTATTTGGCCCAATTCTAACTTATTATTGTTTCACCTAAAATTATAATAATAGTTTTTTTTAATAAAACGTTAAATTTTTATCATTGAAATTTGATCCAATAGTGATTAAAAAAAATAGGGGTGATGTAAGAAAAAGGAGAGGTGGAGGAGAGAATTAACTCATTCTCCGGCATCTCGTGCGTCTTTGTTGCTGCATCTTACAAAAATATTGTGAAATTTTCATATTAATTGGTCATAAATTTCAGGTGATTTTGATTTGATGAATAATGTTTGGAAGAAGATTACTTTCAACTAGGAAGATACCTTAACAAAACAGAATTAGCTAGTTGTAACGGAGCTTATAATTCTGAAAGTTTTTTTATTGGTTGAAATTTTTTAATGAAACTAAAAAATTATTTATGGAAAATAAAAGTTGAGAAACTTCTATTCACATCTTCGAACTCAAAAATAGTTAATATTCCTTTGGTTCCGGACATAAGACTCGTTTTATAGTGTAATTTTACATTACAAAACAGGTCTTATGTCCAGAATCGGAAGAGTATCAAATAATACAAATTTCAACAACTAATTTTAAGGCTTACAGAAGGTCTTTGAATGGGTTTTTGAAAGTTTAACACATTTATTTAGTTAGCAATCATAGAAACACATCTAAGTGTTGCTGCCAACTAACTAGTAGTTAATTAACACTAGAGATTTTTGTAGTTAAATTTGACACTACTTGAAGTTACCTTAGTAATATTGAGCATCAAATATCAAATAATCATATTAAAAAAATTTAACAATTTATGACCAGGTTTTAATACAATGCCTTATTAAAAATTTTAAAGAAAGAAAAAAAATAATTTTGGCTTTAATATTTTCAATCAGTTTGTAGTTCAGTTCCTGTTATTTCGGACTTTACACGCCGCTTTTCAACGGTTAAACTCATCATGTCCTGCTGACCCAAAAAAAAAAAAAAAGGGCCATTACCTCACGGGGGTTTTTTCAGAGTTTCAAATTTAATTCAGAGTCGGTTGCTTCTCAACCCTGGAATTGGCGCGCATATTCGTGACCGTTGCGCTCCAGGCTCTCTCCCCTCCAGGCCGTCGACTCGAGGGGTCTCAAGAGAAGCCGTCGCGTCCACCACAGCCAAGTCGCCGTCATGTTGCACTGTTAAGTTTTCTCTTGCTTTTCCTTTCCCTTTGTATTCTCCATTTGGTGCTGGTTTCCTTGCCCCTTTTTATGGTTTTTCCCCTCCCGGCCTTGCGTTGCTTTTTCTGCATCTTGCATTATTACCTTGCTTTTTGTCTTTGGTATTGTCTGTTTTCGCGGGTCGACGGCTATGGATATTCATGAATGTTCAGCCGATTATTGTCTGTTTGGGTTTCGCAATTTTTTTTTTTTTTTTTTTACTTCTGGCCGGAATCTCAGAGTTTTTATATGTGGCTTGAGATTTAAAATTCAACGTTTAACAAATTCATTTTTAGCAAGTTTTGAATTCCAATGACTTTTC
Organism: Neltuma alba; assembly: GCF_004799145.2. NCBI lineage: Eukaryota > Viridiplantae > Streptophyta > Magnoliopsida > Fabales > Fabaceae > Neltuma > Neltuma alba. Next base: position 272,816 of record NW_021636357.1, read on the forward strand.
TCCCAGCCTCTCTTATGGGTCATCGGTTGAAAGCTGCAACTCATGGGATGCATGGGCAGAGGCACTTAGTACTAAACTGAACCGATCTTAGCTGACAACTTGGTTTTGAACTGCTTCACAATATTAGATGTTTGACATATTTTTTAGCTTCTTGCATGGGATATAGGTAACAACCGATTATTGCAGGGAAGCACATGGTATTTGCAACTTGGTTTAATTTATAAGTGGCTTACGAATACAAATGACCAATGAATCATATGCGGTTGCTGCTACATAAATGATGGCCTGCTTAACCTGATGGAAAGCGTTTGTTTCTGTTAAGTTTCCTAGATAATCTTAGATTTGTCGCTACTGCTTATGTGTATTATTTTGGGCTGAAGACTTTTATGCTTACTTTTCTTGTCATTACTACTTATGTGTGTTTTTTCTTTTTTTTGGTGAAGACTTTTATGCCTACTTTTCTTTCCCTTACTATTTATGTTAAGTTTCCTTTCATGGATAGCTTGAGATGTGTCGGGATGGAATAAGTTGAGATTGATTATTTAGGAATGGGGGAAAATTGAGATTGATGCCTCCTTATGAATGTGGGAAAATTGAGAATATTTTAGAGGCTTGAACTTGGCATGAAAAGTTGCCTTAATTATTTTTGCATGCCTTGCGATCCTTTGGAATTCATTGCATGAATTATGCGCAATATGAGAGTTTTTTTAAGGAAATTGTTGCCCACTCTTCTTAAGGTGCACAAAAATAAATATGGGGTGTGCTTTTGCTTCAGCTTAGACTCTCTGTGTCTTTGCTGCTTTATAGCCCCTTTACATATAATTTGTCAAATTTTTTATATCTGTGCACTTGCAAAGATTAATGATCCTATTCGATGCATCATTTCATGCATGATTTTGATTCTTATTTATGAATTTGGGAATATTGAGATTATGCCTATTGGCAAATGTGGGAATATCAAAATTGATATGCCTATTTATGAATATGAGAAAATCGAGATTGGTGCCTACTTATGAACGTGGGAAAATTGAGATTGATGCCTATTTATGAATGTGGGAAAATTGAGATTGATGCCCATTTATGAATGTGGGAAAATCGAGATTGATGCCGATTGGTGAATGTGAAAAAATTGTGATTGATGCCTATTTACCGATGTGAAGATTGGTGCCTATATATGAATGTGGGAGAATCGAGATGCCTATTTACGAATGTGAAAAAATCGAGATTGATGCCTATTTATGAATGTGGGAAAAATTGATGTCTATTTAAGAATGTGGGAAAACTGAGATTGATGCCTATGTGGGAAAATTGAATTTGATCTCTATTTACGAATATGGGAAAAATGAGACTGACGCCTAGTTACAAATGTGAGAAAATTGAGACTGATGCCTATTGATGAATGTGGAAAAATTGAGATCGATGCCTTTTTACAAATATGGGAAAAATGAGATTTTTGGCTCCTTGCAACTGCTGAAAAATTGAGATTCATTTAGGAGCTTGAACTTGGCATGCAAAGTTGCCTACATTGCTCCGGTACACTTGGCCCGCTCTTCATATCTTCCAAAGGTTGGTCGTTATATCCATTTTCCTGCTCTGTTTCCTTTCTTTTGAAAACAGGAAAGAGGCCATTTCTGATTTTAGTGGCCTTTTGTTTTCATGGATTTTGTTAGATAATAAATAAATTGAACTAGATCTTGGGCCCAGTTTGTTGCATGAAATCTGAGGCTTAAAGCTGCGTGGTTCACGGCCCATTGACCAATGTGGCTTTGAGTATGATGTTATTCTTCTTTTTGATATCTAAATACCCTTATTGATTATTGGCCAAAGAACTACCCTTATTGATTAACGAAAAGCAATGGAGATGTGTTAGTGTTGAACACGGGCCGAAGCTTAAATATGTGAGACAAAAGAAGCCCAATTCTGGCGTTTAGTCCAGCGTACGTTTTGTATCAGGGGGTATTTTAGGGAATGGATACTTGTTAGTTATAGGGGGAGAGTGGGTATATGTATGGGGGGATCTTTTCTGTTAGAGGCATGAGAGAATTGGTGAGTTGCGTAGGAGAGTCTGTGCCTCTCGAATGTGCAGAGTGGAGAGAACCTTGTAATTCCAGATTTCATTTCTGGCTGTGGAACCTTTTTCCAGTGATCGAATATTACTTGGAGAGCCTGTGGCTCCATTAAAGGTATCAGAGCAGTCGCACCTGGGGTATGGTTCAAACTCGCGTGGAGTCCAGAATGGATGGTTTTGATTCCCGAATGATGCAGGCCGAGCAGGGGATTGATCGGTTGACTTCCGATATGTCTTCCATGAAGACAGATATGGCTACGATGAAGTGCGATCTTATGACCTTAACGTCTATGATGACAGAGGTGGCCGCTAGCTTGCGTTCAGGAAATTGACCTACAGAGCATGATGTTCAGGGTGGTGAATCATCTCAATCACCAGGGTCGTCGGCTCCGCAGGTTACTGATTCCCGTCCGCGGGTCATTACGATCGAAGAGTCCAATGGGGGTGGTGGAGGAGACAATTCCCATTAACGCAAACTGGATATGCCTCTTTTTTCTGGAGACGAGCCTCTTAGCTGGATTTTTAAGATCGAACGTTACTTTAAATTCAACAAGGTGGCTGATTCTGAGAAGCTAGATGCAGCGCTACTGGGTTTCGAAGGGCGCGCCCTTAACTGGTTCCAGTGGAAGGAGGTAAGAGCTCCGGTGGGATCCTGGGTAGACTTAAAACAAGATTTAATTCTGCGTTTTCATCTTTCACAATGTGGAAACACGTATGAGATGCTGATGGCTTTGCGCCAATATCAGACAGTAGCAGAGTATATTGAACGTTTTGAATTGTTATCTGCGACTCTGAGTAATTGTGATGAGGAGGTCTTGATTGCTGCATTTTTGAATGGTCTTAAACTTGATATTAAGGCGGATTTATGTCTGCTGAAGCTTCACACGTTGGCCGAGTATATGGATATGGCATTAAGACTCGAAGAGCGGAATGGAGTTTTGACTCATCTCTATAGTCCCCGTACCGTTGGGCCCTACAAATCATGGGCCAAAGAAAAAAAACTCTCCCACCCGACTCAGCTACACACGTCCGACCCCTTCTCCTGACACGGGGAAGATGACTGCGTCTACCCAACTTACCATGGTTAAGACCACCGATAACAAACCCCCATCAGATGATTCGAAGAAGACAGCGATTCCTATCACCTATGCTACTAAATCTGTTCCAAAGAAATATACTGATGCCGAGATTGAACGCTGTCGGGAGCTAGGCCTCTGTTTCAAATGTGGTGAAAAATATCGTCCAGGTCACCGTTGCAAAAAGAAACAACTCCAGGTTCTGATAATGTCTGAGGACAATGCTGATGACCCACTTAAGTCGGTCGAGCCTGTTGCACCTGACACAACCGAGGGTGGAGTTGCTGTGGACAAAGAAGCACCTTCTGGGCAACTCATGTCCCTTTCTTTGAATACATTAGCAGGATTTACGGGTGGCAAAACTATCAAGCTAATGGGATCATTGGGTGGCCGCACTGTCCTTATCCTCATAGATTGCAGTGCTACTCATAGTTTCATACACCATGACTTGGTCTCTGCTTTATCCTTGCCGTTAGACCCCAATATAGCCTTCACTGTTCAGGTCGGTGATGCGCGTCACGTTCGTGGCAGAGGGGTTTGTCGCGACGTTTCATTACTGGTTCAAGGCTTACATATCATCCACTCGCTTTATCCTTTTCAGTTAGGTGGCTCTGACGTTATTCTTGGTGCTGATTGGTTATCTTCTTTAGGAGAAGTGTTAGTCAGTTGGAAACATTCCACCCTTAAAATTGACCTCGGAGAGGAATGGGTCTGTCTTAAGGGTAACCCCACCTTACATAGAACTCCCATGACTTTTAATTCACTTTGCCGGACCACACGCCATGATGATGATGTTTTCTTTGTGGAATTCACTGAGCTAAAAATGACAGAGTTGACCTACTCTCCTTTAACGGAGGATATCCAGAACTTGCTTGCGGAGTTCCCTACAGTGCAAAATCCAGCTCTTGGGCTACCACCACCACGGGTAGTGGACCATACCATTGACCTGCAACCAGGAGTCCTTCCACCGAACATTCGCCCATACCGGTACCCACACTACCAGAAAACTGAAATTGAACGTCTAGTCCAGGAGATGCTTGCTGCTGGTATTATATGGTCCAGTAAGAGTCCTTTCTCCAGTCCCGTGTTATTGGTGAAGAAAAAAGATGGCAGCTGGCGTTTCTGTGTTGATTATCGTGCCCTGAACAATGCCACAATTCATGACAAATTTCCAATTCCGGCCATCGAGGAGCTACTGGATGAGTTAGGGGGTGCTGAACAGGCTCCATTAGTTAGTTATGAAGCACATTTTTGACCTTTGCAATCAAATTTGATAGCATGTACCTTCTTTTGAAATTGTTTGTTTATTGCAATAGTCTTTCAATTATTTGGATCGGCAGTCCTCCTCCCCCATTTCTTAAATGAATCAATGTCTTTATGCGCTTGAAGCCTACAGATCCTGCTCTCAGGGACCACGACCTTTTGAATCAATGAACTCGTGGTAACCTGTATTCTTGATCCCATTGACTACTATGATTCGCATATAGAGCTATAGAATGATTGTTACTTATCAAACGGAAAAAGAAGTGAAGTTTGTATGGCCAATAACTCAGTTGAATAATGATGTAATTTTGGGTGCCTTACTGTCACATGAATATGTCCTCATGTTATATTTAGTGTTTGGGTTTTTAATTTGATCAATGTTCTGAAACATAGCTTGTGGCAGTTCGATAAATCACTCTATGTTTGGTTACTTAGAGATGTTTTACTTGGAAGCTGGTTGGTATCATGTGTGAATTTCATGAGATGAATCTTAAGCGTTTTGAAGGGCAATCTTTTATCTATCTAGTGAGTTTCAAGACTGAATCATCAATTTGCAAAGAAGAGAGGGAGGGAGGGACATTTGGGTATGCTTATTACTTCATTTGAAATTTCATTATTATACGTATCTTAAGGAGTGTCTTATAAGTATGTATGATCAAGTATTTCCTAAAAGCTTGTTTAATTTGTAAACCTAAATAGGTTGACCCTTCTACACGTCCATGAGCATGACAACATGTGCAATGCTTCCCTGAATTGTCAAAGCCATTAGTTGTTGACCTTTTTTTAATGGCTGCAGTATCCAATAAAGTTCTTGAACCTTTTGATTGCTAAAAAATTGAAAGGACCCACACTTTGTTTATCCAATAATCACGAACACATTAATGCTGGTCTTGCAGTTTCACTTTCTAGATGCTGGCTTTAGAGATCTGGAAACTGGGAAGGGAAAGCTTGTTTGATAATGTTAGTTAAATTTCTTCTCTCACTTATTATTATGCATATATGAAGCCTTGCAATTATAAAATGCATTAAATATAATTATGACAACTGTAGTTATGTGTTTGTTCATTAGACTTTTGGTTGGTTTCTTGCATTTCATTCTAACATAGATGAGGTTGGGATGCTTTGAGTTGGATGAGGCTACAATTATTGCTCCACTGCGTCTTTTGTTATGGGGATTTGGGGGTAGGGTGTTCAGTAAAGACATTTATGCATAGCCAAAAGCTTTTTCAAACTTAATACAAGATTGTTTATTTTGTTGTTTAGTGTCGAAGACCTCTTGTCTTAATGATACCTCTTTCTCCTAACAAGTGTTTTTAAGAGTCTAGCCGTTACAACTGAACTGATGACTAATCATAACAGCTTATACCCAATATTTGTCAAGGGTTTTTTGAATGTACTTTTCTGGTAGAGCTCATATTATATATGGCGCTTCTCCGAGATCAATTCGCACAAACATGGCGTCTAAAAGTTGCGACGGAGATTTGATAATTTTTATCATGCACGGAGCTCATAGTCTGTAGAGCATGGAGTCTTGTGCTAAGTAGTTCCCTGAAGTGGTAGGAGAATATAAAATACCGTCATATTCCTCTTTTAGTGTACCTTCAGCAAATGGTGATCCACAACAAGAAAGCAAGGGCTTGCTTGAGCTTGAGAAATCGCATAAACTGGAATGATTTTTTAAGAGGAAGGTGGATGTTTTTAAAATAATTGATGCTTTGATCTATTTCTTGCTATGAAATAGTGATTACGGTGGATGTTTCTATTTAATTTGCTTAAGAGTGTGAGGAATCCTGAGATTTAACTTCAACGATTAGTGAATATATGTGCTTCTTCAGATATTCCTCTGTCAGAAACACCCAACCATATGCTATTTTTACTATGTTCTTTGTAGTTCAGCTTCTAGCTTGACATAATTCATAGTAGTGTGACCTAGAAGTTTAGAACCGTCCCAAGTTCTAATTTGACACTCGAATAAGTGTGTTACAGGATTTATTTTCCGTACAGCTCGCTTTGAGCAAAATATGCATCCGACACCTTCTGTTGCATAAATGTGTCATGTCTCTCTAATGAAGTTGCTCGATTTGCATAGTTAAATAGGACATGGGAAAAATTAGATGAGATTTTCATAGTTACTATAGTTAGTTAAATTTTAATAGCTTATAGGGTGGGGTTACAAAATATATATATGTGTGTTTTTCTAGTAAAGCCATGTGCCTGAAATTCATTAAACAGGCGATGACAAGTCGGATAATTTAGCAAGAAGCAAAGATGGTATACCCTTTTCTTTCCATGTAGTTTTTTTGCCTAACACCATTTTCTCTCTATATATTTTTACCATCTGTACTTTTGAATAATTGGTGTACTTTTATAGGTATTTATTTGTCAAGGATTTTTTGTTCCACGCATGTCAAAATATAACAAGGTTACTGATGATGAGTCTGGTGGTCCTGATCTCTCTAGCATCCATGTGTCATGGCAATTTAACCTTTAAGGAATCTGGGAGAAGATTATCACACACACATGAAAGGTATGTTCGATGGTTAATGGTTTCGTCTTCTTAATTTTGGAGTTCGTTTTACTTTTTAGCCAAACATAAATTTCAGAGCACAAAGCGACTGAAATTTTACCTGACTGAAGGTATAAGGATGCTATTATCCTTGGTGTCTATATGCCATCAGTGGTTTGGCTGGCCATGCTTCTTGCTTTGATAACCTTCTTCTAACTTACCCATCAAACCTTGATGTTCTGTTTGGTATGAGGGAAATATAGAGAAGGGAGGACAGAGAAGAGAAAATTTTAATGAATTTAATTTTTTTTTAAAAAATGAATAAATGGGATTAAAAGTTTTTAAATAATTTTTCTCATTCTTTTATTTTACATCTTATTTTTATTAAAATTTTATAATCTCATTTTGTTTTTTCAGTCGAACCCAATTAAGATTTTTCCTCCCCTTCCCTCGTGGGGTTATAAAAAGTTGATGAGAGTGATAACAAAACATGGTGGCAGCCTGACAGGGCGCACTCGCACGTGCTAGCGTGTGTGAATAAAGTCATGGCTGTAGTGAATGGCAATACACGGAGCATCTAATGGCTATTACAATTAACTTTGAGTACATATTCTCATCACCAAATTATAAATTTCAAATATCAACCATCTAGATTAAAACTGAACATTTTAGGCTTGATGTTATTTTAATTCTTTATATTTTTAATAGATATAAAATTTAGAATAGAAGTACTCAAAAATATAAATTTATTATTTAACAATTTTGAATTTAAAACCTCAAAGTTGAAACCGTACAAATACCATTTTAGTCAGCTTGTAAATGCGGTTGTGCGGCAATGTGTCAATGGTAGAGC